>NW_005178992.1:478562-590892 GCF_000350225.1 Chondrus crispus
TCTTGCCCTGCGATATTCCTTTTCCCTTCCTCTGAACGATGTTCGGAATTGCTGGCATGGTTCGACGAACCGTTGTCACCATCTTCGGAAAGGCCATTCGACTCGGCCATTGAGTCTTGGTCCTCTGGCTCGTCACCACCGTGACTCCTGCTCCGGCGTCGCAGATTCTTCTTCGAAGTCTTCGACTTGGAACTCCGCTGTTCCGCGGCCTTGTCCTTCTTCGATCGGCGGTCCCTTGACAATTCCCATAGCACTATTCTGGTAGACAGTGGGTGCGAAGAAATAGTAATATCAAAAGCATATGCAGAGAAATTGAAGTTGAGAAAGGAGAATACTAACCTGAGTGCAGAACTATGGGACCGAACACTTGGTCCTCTGGAACAGTGGTACGAGAACCTTATCATACAAATTGGGGAAGCTACCATTACCGTACGGCTATACGTGGTGGACTGGATTGCTTACGACTTAATCCTAGGCAAGGCGTGGTTATCCGAAGCCAACCCTTTAACCGATTGGAAAATGAACCGTATGGTACTTAAACAGGAAGAAAGGTTACTAACTCTGGACGCAGAGGCTCATAAGCATGGGGAAGCCCGCCTGACATACATGCTTACGAGTAAACAGTTCGTGAGGTTAGCGAAAAAGCAGAAAAGCACCATATATCATGTCGTATTGAAACCTTCTCAAGAGGAAGGAGAAAATAGTATAGAGACTAGTGAAAAGGACGATTACATGAAACAGTTAGACAGACTCCTGGGAGAATACAGATGCGTATTCCCGCAGGATCTGCCTAAAGGATTGCCTCTGAAAAGATCCGTTGAAATGAGAATAGACTTAGAAATGGATGCAAGACCCAAAACGGGTCCCATCTATAAACTTTCAAGAAAAGAGCTGGAAGAAATGAAGAACCAGCTAGAAGAAGCTCTTGAAAATGGATTCATACGCCCAAGTATAAGTCCTTGGGGTAGCCCTGTTTTGTTCACTCCAAAGAAAGACGGTGGCCTAAGAATGTGCATCGATTATCGAGCACTCAACAAACAGACTATTAAGAACCAAGTACCCTTACCGAGAATCGATGAAGTATGGGATCAAGTAGAAGGATCGAAATACTTCTCCACCATTGATCTAAGATCGGGGTATCATCAAATAAGGTTGAGGGATGCTAATATACAAAAGGCAGCATTCCGGACTAGATATGATCAATACGAATACCTAGTAACGCCCTTTGGATTAACAGGGGCTCTAGGATGCTTCTAGACACTCATGAACAATATCTTCAGACCACACTTAGATAAGTTTGTCCTTGTCTACTTAGACGACATCCCTATCTACAGTAAAACGAAAGAGGATCATCTGAACCATCTTAGGACAATACTGCAAATATTGAAGGAGCATCAACTATACGGAAAGCTTTCAAAGTGTATATTCCTTTGTCATAATCGTGAGTACCTTGGCCACATAATAAGTGAGAATGGTATTCAAGTGAACCCAAGGAAGATTGAAGCTGTTCAAAAATGGGAAGCTCCTCGTAATGTAAATCCAATTCAAAGCTTTCTTGGTCTTTGTAACTACTACCGGAGATTTGTAAAGGACTTCGCGACGATAGCAACTCCTTTATCTAATCTAACAAGAAAAGGTGCACCTTTTCAGTCGGGGCCATCACAAAAAGGAGCATTTGAAGAACTGAAGAGCAAACTAACAGAGGCTCCCGTACTTCGATACGCAGATCCCAGTTTACCGTATGAAGTAACTTCTGACGCATCTCAAACAGGTGTGGGTGCTGTCTTGACGCAAACTGACGAAACCGGATGCCGCCCAGTAGCATACGCTTCACGGAAACTGAATTAAGCAGAACAAGGATACAGTACACATGAAAGAGAACTTCTTGCTATTGTGTACTCTTTACAAACTTGGAGACCATACCTACACGGCTCAAAGTCTAAGATACTGACTGACCATCACCCATTGAAATACTTGGATTCACAACGAACCTTATCCCGAAAACAAGCCAGATGGGTTGAATTCATGCAAGAGTTAGACTACCACATTGATTACATCAAGGGAAAGCAGAATACAGTAGCTGATGCATTATCGAGACAGTACCAGGAAGTGCACCAGACATCAGCCAGTGTTGTGAAACAGTTGATGGCATTTGCACTGGTAAAGGTGGATGAAAATATTCTCAAAAGCCTTGAACGAGAGTACAGAAAGGACCCCGATTTCAAGAATGCGTTTGAAACCCCAACTGCTCCGTTCAGTAAGAACAAAAACCGCCTTTACTTTGAGAATAGGCTCTGTATTCCGAATGGAAAGATGGGAGTAGTCGTGTTGCACGACAATCACGAATCTCTCTTTGGTGCACATCGAGGATTCGAAAAGACCTTACAATATGTCAGGAGACATTTTTATTGGCCTAGCATGAACAAAGAACTACACGAATACATCAAGACATGCCCAAAGTGTCAAGAAGCCAAAAGCCTAACCCAGAACAAACTGGGAAAATTCAGACCATTTCCGCCACCACAAAAGAAATGGGAACAGATATATATGGACTTCATATTCGATCTCCCGAGGACGAATACGAACAAAACTGCTATACTTGTTGTTGTGGACAAACTCTCCAAACACACGCATTTTATTCCAATTGAATCAAACCATACTGCCAAAGATACAGCAAAGGTGTTCTACAACGAGATATACAAACATCACGGTCTTCCAAGAAAGATAATATCAGACCGTGACACAAGATTCACAAGTACTTTATGGAAGGAAATCATGAAGCTACAACGAGTCAAGTTAAACTTATCAACCGCCTTCCTTCCTCAAACTGATGGGAAATCAGAAAGGGCATTCAGAACATTGCAAGAAATGCTACGTTGCTTTGTTAGCTATACGCAAAGAGACTGGAGTAAACACCTACCAGGACTCGAGTTTGCGTACAACAATCACATAAGTGACACAACTCAACAAACTCCTTTTTTCCTAGAGTATGGTCAGCACCCACTCTCTGTTTCTGACGTCCTCCACTTTGATGGATCAGAAACACTTACTGTGACCACACAAAGGTTTTTCGAGAACAGAAGAAGAGCTAATAAAATGGCAAAGCTGTCCATCACAGCTTCGAACGAACGAAACGCCGAACAAGTCAACAAACACAGAAGAGATCATTCATTTCACCTAGAAGACCAAGTAATGCTCTCGACAAAGAACTTACCACTCAAGACAGGAAGAAACAAAATGTTATCACCGAAGTACATTGGACCATTCAAAGTTATCGACATCCTAGCGTCCGGAAACGCATACAAGTTGCAACTACCAGAGAAATATCAAAACCTTCATCCTACATTCCACATATCTCTTCTCAAGTCATACTACAATGATCAACATAGAAGAACTGTCCGTCGCGAGTCTACATTTCAGACCGAAGACAAGATGCCGCCTACAATTGACATCATTTCCCACCGCAGCACTCAAGACTCTATCGATTTCTTAGTATCAGAAAACTCAGGAAACATACTTCAAGACAAATGGATTGACGAACAACACCTTCCAAGCGACAAGCCTTCTATTCAACGTTACTTCGACTCCATCACCTACTACCCACCTCCAAGCTTATTCGAGGACGAATAACCATGTTAAAGGGGGAGGAGTTGTAACGGTTGAAGGACAAGCACAGTATGTATGTCTTTGTAATTTTACTTTGTATAAACATACTGCGCGCGTCCTTCCCGAATGGACTGGCTCCTCCATTCTTTAAAAGGATGGCATAGAACTACAACATAATTTCTATGCCATACCTAAAAGAATTGTCAAAGGAGGAGTACAGTATCCACTAGTACTAAAGAGGATGGTCGGGGAGATTGAAGGCAAGGACATAAGCGATTGTATGGAGATTAGTTGTAGAGTGAAAGGATAGTTTATTATAGTCTAGCAGGTACTGTATTGTTCTAAGTTTCAGCTACGATTTCTATAAAAGGCGCGGCGTTCGGACGGGGAAAGCAAAAGGGGCCAGGCACAACCACTCACTAACCCTGAGAGCCACGCAATCTGCAACCCCAAGTGTGTCCAACTTAAGAACCGCTTTGCAAAACCATTCAACACAAGTAAGTCACTCTGTTCATTTAAATAACCCTGCGCACCGCTAAACTGCAGGCATCGCAAACACGCTAAACCAATAGCTTCCAAATAGTTGCACGATGTGAACACTCACCAACAGCAGGACCAATACTGCTGCCACTCGACAGTAATCCCAGCAGCATGCTCTTGCTCATCCGCCCCAGTACCTTGGTGAACAGGCTCATGCTCGCCGTGGAAAAGAATATCGACGCCTTGATGATTAGAATGAACCCTACAATCACTTGCCACTCTCGAACTTGTCCCATAATTGGTAAGAAAAGCATCATTCCAATGAGCTTGCTGCACAGTCCTATCACCATGATCTGTCGATCCATCAAATACTTGGACAAAAGGGCCACCAGCAATGATGGAATCACAGCCAGTATCGCAATCAGTTCAAAAATCAGTCCAAGTTTTGCATCTGTTACCTCGAACACGTTCACAAGCACCGGTTGAAACGCAGTCATGAACACACCAGCACTCATGTTCACTCCTAACATGATACCTGTTTACAAACAATACACATGAAAATCAAACCATGTTAAATCGAGAGCTTTCTGCCCCCACTTTGACTTTGTCATCATTGTTTAAGTTCAACAATTGACGTACCGCAGAAGAAAGTGAAAATCTTATTCCGATATGCCTGTAAGTTCACTACAACCTCTCACCCACCGCCATACTGAATTGTAACATTTCCTAGCTGTTCATCGCGGTCTCGTCCGTCGCTAGTCCCAGACGGAGTCACACTTCGCGTCAGCATGGCAATCGATACGATCGTGATACCAAGCATTGACAATCCTGCTGTCAAGTACGCCATCGAAAATCGATCCACTATGAAAGACCCTAGTGGAAAGCTGCCTCGGTACATAGAGAACAGAATCCATTGAAGTGGACCCATCAACGCTCCGACTGGTGTCATTAGAGCATGTATAGACAGTACGGTGGTTCTCTCTTGAGAAGGTATGACTTTGGTAAGAATTGAAACCCGAATTATTCGAAGGCTGTTAGACACTGCATACATTGAGTAGCCGACGAAAAACAAGAAAAGATTGGTTCTTGCGATCGTAATGATGAGCAATCCGCAAGCTGCGACACATGAGCCGACGGCTAACGCTCTGCTGGGTCCAATTGAGGACGCCACTTTGCCAAGAAGTATGTTACTCGCTATCGGCACAGCGGACTGTAACGCGGAAGTCGTGACATAAGGAGAAATATTGGTGGATGAGGTGTAGCCAACATAATTCATATAGAGAAGTAGACTCGGGCTGACAGAAGTCATGGTGAGCATGGTTAGAACGGCGATGGCGAAGACAATGACCACAATAAAGTAAGAAGTCTGGGTTGTGAAGTCGAGAATGGACTGAAAATACTTGAAAAAAGACCAAACTGCTGTCAAAACCTTGGTAAATCCGTGCTAAATGGCTTGATCGATTCGCAAGACAAGTGCTGGTGATTCAAGTTGATGATGAATGGGGTGACCATGGCCTGAACGCGATGTGCAAAACAGGAGGTTTTTCTTGACTGCGTAGCGTTTGGGACATCGGGGATAATCGTGAATGGAGTCACACGAGTAGTGCTTGTCCAGTGCATTGAACAATGTAGCATGGGGATCATCGGGATGGAGAAGTGGAGTTTCTTCCGGTGATGTAGCCATGTCGAGAACCCTGTGGAGCGGCGGTCGGCGAAGAGGGAGCAGGGAGGCGGACAGAATGCTCCGAAGAAGTTTTACAGTAAAGGCCGCGTTCAGGAGATCTCGATATGTCTGAGAGACGGTACTTCCTATCTCTTGTTAGATAAAGCGAAAGAATTATCATCGGATCAAAGTCAGATCAATCAAACGCCAGATTGACCCGTTTTCCTTAATACCCACATTTCGACCAAAGTTTCGCATGAAATTGATTGCGCACAACGGCGCGCAATTGCGGCCTGGATCAGGACCTCGGTGAGACACAACGGTCCGGCAAACACACACAAGCGCCCCGATCCACGTCATTGGTACGGTAATTCCGCCGGCGGTGATCGGGGTGATCGTCGCACTGCTTTTCCAATAGATATAATGCCGCTAATTTCATGCCAAACTTTGGTCGAAATGTGGGTATTTACTTTATGCATACGCCGCCCCACTCCTCCCACTTCTTCCACCAATCCTCCCCATACCCCTCCTTTACTTGCTACTTCTCCCCACATTGTTACCCTATCATACCTCTTTCCTCCCCCTCAATTGATACTCTGTAACTTTCCTAGTTCTTTACGGATTGTGCAGTGTTTGCGTTAGACCAAGTGCGGGGTTGCCTGCGCATGCTTTTGTCATGTTCAATATCTCTTTTGTACTTCTTTAAATTCCTCAGCACAGTGCCGTTGATATACATGATTTGCTTACTGCCGGTTGTAGTTTCAGACAGACTTGAGATATGTTCTGTCATCCACACACAGACCTCTCTTGCCTCGCGTGCGGCTGCAGCAATGTTCTTCATCAAACTTTCTGTCGAGTCTGCAAAGAATTCATTGCTGAGAATGTTCGCTATGCTATTGTCGTTTATGCACAGCTGGGGAGGAGCTGCATGATTCTGATGACGTTGCAGCGCCCCCTCAAGCTTTGGAATGAACCTGTTTGGCTCTCTTTGTATCTCCAGGAAAGGAGGGTGCCGCCTTCGGATTATGTCACGATAAACAGGCATATCTGCCCGAGCAACTAGATGCTTGCACAGTAGAAAGGGGCTTCGAAGATAAGCCGGGCATGAGCATGTCCACGTGTCCTTGTCCACAATATAAATCCCTCGAATTGTCGTTGTAGCACATCTCTTCCATTCCTCGACAAATTCTCGCCACCAACTGGGCTTCTTCCTTCCATTCATCAGAAGATGGTAGTCCGATGTATACTTGCTCAATAGCTTACTGTCAAGAACATAAAGCAGAAGATTTACTCTGGGGCGGTTGTATGGCAATAAATAAAAGCGCTTCAGAAGTGACCAGTGCGACTCGCACATCATAGTTGTCTTCGAAAGGGGTATCAGGGAAGCATTTCTACGACCCCAACAAAAGAATGTGTTATCATCATACCAATTCCGTAGCAGATAATCCTTGAGGGTGCTTTCTGTTCCAGACGAGAAGAAGGTGTGGAGCTCATCTTTGGCTTTCTCTTTTGCAAAAAGCATGGAGAAGTGCTTGTCAAAAAAAGGATGCCGATTAAAGTGCAGGGTAATCAGGTCCATCAGCGCTTGCTCCTTTTCCTTCGAAAGGACGCTTTTCTTTTCTTTTCTCAGTCCCGATATCTTCTGCTTAACTGCCCTTTTCCAATGCCAAAGGCACAGAGACGGATTAATACCATACACACGCTTGATAGCGTCAAGCTGCCCGGAATCTTTGTCCGAAAAAAAGAACAGAGGACGGAAAGAGTTCAAGGTTCTATGCATAGCCTTGAAGACACCCAAAATTGTGTCTTTTCGTCTTACGTTTTGTCCGTGTTTGCCCCCTCCTTCGACGAAAAAGTAAATTAACGGAAACCCAGTACCAAGCACAGTACCTAACACGACAAAAAATTCCAGACCTGACCCGTTTGTTTTGTACGTCGAGTCAATGAACCCCTCTACAATCTGGTGCTGCCTGCATAAGGAAGCTCCTAGACTAGTCGACAGTGCCACCGCAAAAGGAGACGATTGATGAAAAATGACATCGAAGTTTTTGCCTTCATTGGCAAAAATAAGTAGAGATTGCTTGGGATCCACTGACCTGCGAAAGTTTGAAGTGACCGTGTCTAACCAAGTCTGATACACCTGCGCGTACTGTATAAACAAATGGCCAGATGCGCGAAGATTCGCACAAATCATAAATGGTGAGCTCCCTTCCGTCGCTCGCTGCTGAACGATTGACTTGCACTCCTGCGTCAGACAGAACTTTCTCTGTGCCACTTCGTGGAATGAGTTGTGCCTAACCGCTGTTCTAGAAACAGCTCCACGTGAAAAAGAAAAAGAGATGCCACCGCAGCAATTATACATTTGTGCAGTCAATTTTCTCCTCTTGGCATCGGCGTTGTGTCTTCGTTGACTGCAAATTAGTTGCACGGAGTTCACGCCACGCATGTGCGTGTTATAACTGAACTTCTCTACTTTTTCAACGACAGCTTTAACCTGTGTTTGAAATTCAAGACGCGCAGCCTGATCCATGTTGCGATCTGTCGCGTACCAACATTCTACATTAACGTTTAGACGCACAGCTGTATGAAAATGTTTACAGTGCTCCTCTTCGATAAATTCTGCTTCATGGGTAGCAACAAAGGGAAGCTAGGCACTGAAATAGACCTTGTTTGGGATACTAGTGGCGGGTTCTTGCTGGCGACAATGTGAGCAGTTTGTGCTCAGCTTTCCTCCCTTGCCCAAAAACCTGGCCATTTCTTTGTATCTTTTGCAGCGGTTGCACTTTGTCAAGCACAGAGCTCGTAAGTTGCTCAAACATGATTGAGTCTCTGTCCCCCATACCGCATTGACCAGCGCAGAGAATACATTCTCATCAATGATGACAGAACTAGTGTCACTAGTATCTGACACGGCTCTCAGAATGGATTTTAGATCGGCGTAGGTCACCGTAGTTACTTCAGAAAGCGTTGAGACCACTTCTTCGAGTTAAGGGAACAAACCGTGAAAGCACTCGTGAAACATGAGTTTTGCAGATGCAACGTTCACTGTCCGTACCTCTCCTTTCCCAGATGACATCCCAAATGTACACAAAATGCCCGAGCCGCACTGTATATACTGGACAAGCGTTTTAAATTGGCGACAGGGGCAAGGAACAATTGCAGAGAGCAATTAGAAGCACACTGGGGGCAGGCTGACTGACGATTGCGGGCGGCCGCGGGTGAGGATGAATCTGTGCCCACGCTGCGGACCGTCGCTTGTGAAGGAGCAGAAGCAAGATAAAGACTCGCCTGAGGGGGGCACGGCGTCGTAATTGGGGCAGTGAGATATGATCGTAGCAAGAGTACGAGTAGAAGCGGAGACTTGCAGACACCGGTGGGGGAGCGCAGGCAGAATTGGGGCGAAGTACGGTAGTCTTTGAAGCGGAGCGGCAGGATACAGTTGTGGGACGGAGCGGGGCTCGTAACTTGAAGACGCAGATGAGTCTAGGTGGAGAGCGCGATCAGGATTTGGGCGAGGTACAGGTGGCTGTGAAGCGGAGCGGCAGGATCCAGTTGCAGGACGGAACGTGCAGATGTAGCTGCGTCTAGCTGGCGGAGCGCGGGCAGGATTCGGGTGAGGTACAGGTGGCTGTGAAGGGGAGCGACAGGATCCAGGTGCAAGAAGGAGCGAGGCTTGGAATCTGCAGACGCAGGTGGTGGAGCACAGGCAGGATTTGGGCGAGGGACGGGTGGCTGTGAAGGGGAGCAGCAGGATCCAGGTGCACGAAAGAACCGAGCTGAGAACAGACAGGAATCCAGGAGCGGGAACGGTGCTAAGCCGAGGCGCAGGGTACGGTCGAAGGTCGAGGTGTGCGACGATCACCTCGATTGTAGTATAATGACCGGCGCGAGCGCGCGGAGGTCATCGGACGGCCGTATACGGTATACACGTGGGCGGCTGTGCCCACGTGTAGCGAGCGCGTGCGCATGCCGAGCGGTCGTAATCTGGCGTACGTGTACAGTAGTGCACGTGTCGTCCGAGCGGTAGTCTACGCGTGTTACGTGTGCGCGTTAGCACACGTGTCGTCCGTGCGGTAGTCTGTAAGCAACACGCGTGTACAGTAGTGCACACGTGTAGTAGCAGCGTCCGTGCGGTAGTAGCAATTATGGCGCTAGTTTTTTAATCGTGTACAGTACCCGGCACGCACTAGGCGGCAGGTACTGTACTACTGTACTGGGACAGGTGTCCGAGGCGACCCCCTGCGGGGTTAAGACCTGGCACCCGTCCCCACCAGTAAACGGGGGCAAGCTCGCCCCCGTCCCTTTTGCGCCTACGTACGTCCGTTTCGGTTGTCTATCGCGCGCGCTGGCTTCTGACCCGTTACCGGTTGCTCCCGTTCACGCACCACGGGGCCACTGCGCGTAACCGGCCAGTGAGCCACTCCCTTTTCGCGAGCTCGTCCGATCGGTTCAATTGGCGCGTCGCTTCCGCGCCGCGTGCTCCCTCGCTAAAGCCTCCGCCTCTCACCCAACCCAGGGCGGAAAGGAGTTATCCCACACCGATCACCGGTGGCGGAATTACCGTACCAATGACGTGGATCGGGGCGCTTGTATGTGTTTGCCGGACCGTTGTGTCTCACTGAGGTCCTGATCTACGCTGCAATTGCGCGCCGTTGTGCGCAATCAATTTCATGCGAAACTTTGGTCGAAATGTGGGAATTGTTTTCCTTCGAGGGAAGGAATAATGACTCTCATGTCACATGTAGCAATCAGGAACTCACAGCAGCAATTTTGCGAGGCGAGAGGCCTTGTTGGTCACCAAACAAATAAATAATCGTTCTCACATGCTTCATCAGATCTTTTCTCAAAATAAACAGCCAGTAGCATTCGCAAGAGTGGTAGCAACTACAGTAATCCCTCGGTATAAGCAACCCTCGCATAAGCAATCTCGCGTTATATGCAACAAAATCACATCCACCATGCTCGTAAAGGGGGGGTTCGAGAAATATTGGACACGAACACAAACTATTGAACAACTAAAATAATGATCAAATTTAACTAAATAATAGGATTTTGAGCATTTTTTCTGTCGTGCATCAACGTTTCTCCTCATGAAACATTAAAGTAACAAAAAACGCCGTGGATAAAAGTAAAAATAGATCTTATAGATCGCTTCAGCGCGGTTTAATTCATTTTGGCATACAGTTTCAAAAAGAACCGCTCATAGCGACCCCCACCAGAACAAGTGCGCCCTTTTCATTTCAACTACCTAACCTCATCTCAGTCCCCTGGACCCTCTCAGAAGGCTTTACGTGGGATAAAACCATACTCAAGGGATTTGTTTATGAAAGATACGTTAACACACGGACCACTATAGTGCATTTCATACATCTCTCTTAGATTTACATGACAACTTGGAAGCTATTCAACTATCCACATATAAGGTCGCTAAGAGATCTCTGAGCGAGCTTCAATTTAATCGTGTTTTATTGGTTCATAACATATGCCTCTCTGAGAGTTTCCAGCTGTAAGATAGGAATATTTTAAAAAATGATTAAAACTCACAAGGATGTCTGCTTGTAAGCATATGCTTGTGGTATACCACATGTGGTTTGTCACAATTGTACAAGTATCAGTCCTTCTTTTTGAAGAACCTCATTCGCTAACGGTGAAGCACACGTAATAGGTGAATCATAAACATCCATTTCTCATGTGATATTATTTTTAAATTTTAACGAAGAATGGTATACAGTGTATACCATTCTTCGTATGGGTGTTGTCACAACACGTAGGACGGGGTCCGTCCCCACGTCTGTAGACCCATCGTAGAAAATATCATACAGTATACACAGTATAAGTATCAATTGGGGAGGCACTGACCAGCCAGTTAGGTAAAGCTTTACCACTCCTAGCATCTACTCTTTTACAGCTAAGGTAGCGTCTACCGTCCCAAAAACCAACTCCTATTCATTGCACGACAAAGAATATCTTAACTTCATTTGTTTTGTGCTTGCACTCTCCATTCAACTTCACAAATCATGACAGCATGAGGCCCCGCTATTTGCTCTTCTCACTTGGTGCCGCAAGTGCAGTGCCAGGTCGCTTCAAGGCCATATTCTACCAAGCTCACAGCCAAACGCCGACTCAAATAGGTTTCCTCATCGCAATTGAGATCATCATCGCATTGCCTGCCGCTCTTTTCTTTAGTCAAATCGCTGATCGCGCCCGCTCACGAGAAAACGTTATCTATGCCTTACAAGCAATTTCCCTAATTGTCTTCTTGTCACAGTTACCGGCACTTAGCTCACTGCACATGTTATCGCAGCAAATATCATTTTCAGTTTTGACTTGCACAGCAGTTCTCCTCGGTATATTTCACGGGCCGCTGTTTGCCATTGTATACGGCATCTCCATTGCTCATCTTCGCAGTCGACATGGTGAAGACGGTTCGTCCCAGTTTGGCAAGGAGCGTGTTTGGGGATCTTTCAGCTGGGGAGTTCATTCTTTTCTACTTGGCGCTCTCATCGATATCCCTAGCATCGGTATGTATCCAGTTTATGTTCTATTCGTCTTACTATCACTACTTTTCGTTGCCGTCGTGTATTCCTTTCAAGAGAAAAGGCTCCGCATTGAAACTCATTACTTACTACATCATGATGATGACGGAAAAGATGTAACGTATCAAGACTATGCTGCGATTAAAACTGAGCAAACAGACTTGGAAGGAAAGAAAATTGTGCAGCTGGACGCGTCTGCGAAAGACATAATGCCAAATGATGGGGATGGAACCGAGATCGTGAATAATGATACGGATCAGAAGACGGATGGGACCCAAACTGGCATAGCCTCAATCATTGCCGTTGCCCGTGCTATGATTTGTAACGGTGGTTATGAGGATGTTCTTTTCATCATTATATACTTTTGTCTTTCGATCGGCATGGCAGTCGTGGAAAATCTTTTGTTACTTGTCCTTGTCAATGACCTGGGTGCAACAAACACTTTGTGTGGTTCATCTGTGCTCATCATGACGATTTTCGAGCTCCCAGTGTACTCGGCAATGCCCACTTTGTTGAAGGATTACGGACTACAAAAATTGATGCTTGTTGCGGCCGCAGCGTATGTAGTGCGAGTGGTCTGGTACACGATTGCACCTGTGGCATGGGCCGTTTTGCTGGTTGAACCGTTACATGGCGTGACGTTTGCAATAGTGGACGCTGCTTCTGTCGAGTACGCCGCACTTAGGACGCTGGGAGGCGACGAGGCTACCGCTCAATCGGTGTTTATGGCCATCAGGGCGGCAGGGCTTGCAGTGGGAACAATTATGGGTGGAATGATTATGGATATGTTTGGAGCAAAAGTTATGTACCTTTCCTGTGCTGCCCTCATTACAATCGCTTCTATTTCATATGCAATCGTTATACCCCTTAGTAATAGATAATGGAGCTACCTGTGTGTGATACAACAAACAACTCAGCTATTTTATTTTTGCTCCTGTATAACCGCACCACTGTTTGCTGCTTACTTGCACAAGTACACTCTTGTCTTTCAACTACTGTAGTGATTAGGAATTGACGATCGGACAGATCACTTGCTAACTTTATCGCCTGGTAATATCAAACGTATCAAATGACCGATTTGGAACGTTGATACAAATCCACAATTAAGATCCCATCACGCAACTCTAACTTGAAAGCCGGGTCATCTGACCATTTGCTGAGGATTTTAGAACGAAGCTCCCTGGGAATGTAGTCCATTGTTTTAATCCTGTCTTGAAGGTTGACAAAGTTGTGAACTCCGAAAACTTGCAAAGGAAGTGGTGATTGATAACTATCAGCCGAAATTCGAATATCAGAGTTCGCGTCGTGAATCACATCAACTCCATTGATATGTCGAGTTGCGACTCTGTCTGAATAGAACGTCAAAGCAAAATGAAAGTAAAGTACATACTCGCTCGCACCATTCCAGATGGATATATCGACTTGTTCAACAAAAGCTTTCCAGAACGGCAATCGATGGTATTTTTCGGTTCTACGCATCATGTCTTCAACTATTTGACGAGCGTGGAATTGATGATGATGCATGCCACTGAATACGTTGACGAGCTTCCATCCTGGGACCAATCGTCTGGCATGATCGATGTGACTGTGCTTCGTCTGATCAATGGCTCCGTATTCCTCTAGTGAACTAACTTCACAGAGCCAGTTGAAGGGGTATCCAAAAGCAAGTAAACCCTGACCATGTTGGTTTATAAAAGCCATCGAAGATGTGATTGTGAAATCGGCGTCGTGAATGAGCAGACGGGGAAGCACGCCTGGAAGGACACGGAACGAGTAAAGTTTGAGAAGTTGTTGGTAGTACCAGCTGGCATGATTGTACTTTGAGCCGTTTTTGAGAAGGATGTCGCGAATCTCAACAATTGAAAACGGATATTTGTTCTCATTGATGAAAACAATTTCGGGATTGACGCTGGGAATGAGCTTCAAGAGCAGCGACTTGCGGCTTGCGAGCGATTCCTGGATCACAACATACACACGGCGAATGGGCGTTGCTGAGTTACAAAGCAGACCTAAGACGGCTTGGCGGAGGAAAGGTAGGTCCTTTTCGGCAAGGGGTATCATCACATCGATCAGTGCTGATTGCTTGTGATCATTTTCCTGATCCGCTTCCCTCCTCGAGTATTCCGTTTGCATTGTGTCGATCCAATAGTGACGGGATAGCTCGCTTCGTTTGTTGTTTGTTTGTTTCCCTTTTCTTTATATCCAGTTTGGGGGAAATTGTCTTCCCCGTAGCATTATAAATAAATCAAGGACGCTTAATGTCGTGTTGATGACATCATCAGGCGGAGCTTCGAATCTTGAACTGCTGCCAGCCGTCAATAACGAATAAGAAGCCGCAAAGCTACTCACGTTGACGCACCAATTTCCGATTATTGATGTAGTAGATACATTGTAGTTTCAGGTTTCATTTCAATGGGAATACAGTGGAAGGGATTCTGAGACAGAACTATGGTAAATCGTAAATAGGCCTCTTTAAGTTAAAGATGGATGGATAAGCAAGAGAGAGAATGCTCAACTTTCTCTGCAACTCTTAGGCGGTGTCTGGGCGTGCGACTGTATGACTCACCTTGGACAGCTATTAAATAAGAGGCAGACAGGAGGCAGAGCTTCGTCAAGATAGCCTGGCAACTGTGTTCCTTCTCCCTGGAGAAGGAATACAGTTGCCAGGCTATACGAAGAGTGAATCACCAATCAAAACAACAACAAGTGCTCCTTTAAGCATACGTTACTACATCTTACCATTAATTGCGGATTTCCAAGAAATCACCGTTGCATTGCAGGAAATGGCCTCAGAAACTGTGAATCGGATCCAGGGGTTCAATTCAAGCCTTTGAGATTTCAAAAGTATGGCTGATGTCCCAAGTATGGCTGATGTCCCAAGTAGTTCTGGAAGCAGTTAAACATTAACACTCAAAAAAGGTTCGATATTTCGACGCCGTCATACATGCTCCACCTTTTTCATTAGGCCTTTCTATCAATTTGCACTTGGCTGCAAAAAGCCGTACTCAATACAGTAAGGGATGTCATGTAACAGATTGAGAGCTCAAATTCCAGAAATTATCTGAATCACGATAACCAACAAATGACACTCATAGATGTGTTACACGTACCGAAAGCATAGGAATCACCGCAACTAGAACCGTTTTCAAAAAAACGCGGACAAACACAGAGAAGACACTGTGTTAGATAAAACGTTCAACTTTTACGTAATCCCTTACCATTCCTCGCCGCCATTCCCGAAACTCTTTCCCAATCTCGATATTTTTCTATGAATCCTCTCATCACTCCCCAGGGCGATTGCATCCGTGAGTTTTCTCTCAGCCCCTGACTACCTTTAGGACGTACAACTTTAGTTGAGAGAACGATCAGATTTTAACGCAAATGCAACACAAATGCGCAATTGAAGGTCTATTTGCATGCGAGAAGTTGGATAGAGCATCCCCACCGGTTGAATCAAATACCAAAATTTGATGATTTGATGTCGATTGAAATCCCCACCGGTGCAACCAAATCATCAAATTTTTGGTGTCGATCTAAAAATCGGAACCAAATATCAAGAATTTGGTTCGGATAGTCTCTGTTTGATTACCCTTGACAATCCAGTTGTGCACGTTCTATTGGTCGACCGAAACGGCTTCCCACCAAAAAGTGCATCGATGCGGTATTTGCCTCGAGATTACCAGTGTCTCCCGCCGATCCAGAATGCCCACTACGGCGTGCATGCTCTTCCCCCTTCCATCCCTCCAGAACGTTGACGGCCCCGCCATCCCTGAGCGCGTCCTTCCCCGCCCGGCTCTTACACAACAACAACACTTCCTCGACCAACCAGGCGCGAATCTCCGCCATCTCCTCCCGTCCCACCTCCTTTGACCTCCCCAAGCACACTGCGACCGCCGCCGTACCCCCACCAACACATCATGGCACTCGTCCGCCATCGCGCAGTTCCGCACCCAGCTCGCCCCCGCCAGCCTCTTCTCTGCCTCCCCCGCCTCCAGCAATCTCAGCAACCTCGTCAACAGCTGTCTCTCCGCCTGCCTTCCCTCGACCAACAGGACGTCCCTCCCCTCCTGGCTCGCGCACGCATTCGACAGCCGCAGCACATTCGGAATACTCGGTACCCTCTCCACGAGCACGAGTAGCGTGCGCCTCTCCCGAAACCCGTCCGCGCCCTCCGCTTCGTCCACGCCCGGCGCGAAGCGCGTCAGGTTGGACAGCAGCGCCGCGTGCAGCGCGACGACGTCCGCGTCCAGGACCACCTGCGCTGCGAGCCGCACCGCGTCCGCGTGCGTCAGAGCCGCCGGCTCCTCGTCCTCCGACAGGTTCACAAGCGCAGACAGTGCTAGAGCAGTGCGATTCGCTGCTCAGCAGCAGCAGCAGCCGCAGGAGAACGTCGCTCGCGGCTGTCGAGCCAATCATCCGCCGCAGCACCGCTGCCGCCGGCGCGTATGTTCTCTCCGGGATCGCGCTGCTCGCGGTCGCGTGGGGAGCGCGTGCTGTCCGTGAGCAGGGAGGACAGCGCCGGCAGTCTGTCTTTGTCCACGGTGGAGGTGAGAGGGAAGGAGTGCAGACAGAGTGGCGAGGGAGAAGGTCGCGGGATGGGTTTCGAGTGAGCGTGCGACTACGACTTGATTGCCAGTCCTAACAGGCGCTTTTCTTTTCTTTTGTTTTCCTTCAACCAGTTGCGGTCACGCTATTGGCCGGATCATTTCATTAAATTAATCGCACGCCACAACGAATGCTACACAGAACCACTGTAATGCTTGGTAATTCTGCGAACTGGTCGAAATCCATTGGCTAAAGGAAGTACCAATCCACACCCAGTCCATATGCACACTACTAAAATTCCATGGACTCGATGCGGTGCAGTGGCACTTGCAGTACAATGAAAGGGTGGAATTAAATCCAAATACGAGCACATGCAGATCAAAACATTAGTTCTCTCAACATTACAAACCAGACACAGTACCTTCTCCCGCCATTTTATGTGCACAACTCGGCCCTCCCCCGCCTCGACGCCCACGTGAAATTTGCGACAGTCGTTTGCTAGCATTTTACACTCTGTTTAGGAAACGGAGCACCACCGGACGGCAGAAGGGTACCTAGAGTTCAGCACCCAGAGTTCAGCTTTTTGAAATCAAATGCCTCCTTGGCATCGATCATGAAATGGAGAGAAGCCGGGGAGGCTGCTCTCTAGTTCATGATCGATGATGAAGTGGCTTCGCCGAAATCCCTTTCCTGTGAACCACCCCGCCCTCGCTCCCTCCCCCCCAAATAAGACCACGTCCCCTCCTCCCCGCCACCCCCCTTCCCCTCAATATCCCCACGTCCCCTCCCCGCCACCCCCCCTTGCCCCCCAAAATCCCCACGTCCCCTCCTCCCCGCCACCCCTACGTCGCGCCCCACCACCACGTCCCATCACCATCTTCCTCACCTCAGTACCGTGACCAACACACATCCTCCGACATGCTATTGTCCCCGCCACTGCGTCATCCTCCTAACATCGACACCGACACAGTCTCTCCCCGCACCCTCCATCCCTTCCATATCTTTCGTTTCATATCTCAATCCAGCCCAGTTTTGGTCATGCACATCGAGGGACCTCATTATAGCAACACGTCGTCCAGCTTTGCTTTTGTCGAGCTACAGGGAGTCAGGGCTTTTCTTAACTCGGCTGCGCGGCGTGCGTGCGTGCGTGCGTGCGTGCGTGGGGAAGTAACCTTACAGTCTTTAATCTTGTACAGTGTAGTGTTGAGGGGGTGACGCGGTCAAATTTGCTGAGGCACCCATCCGATTGAGAAATATTTGTAGGGATCGTATGGGTGACGTCTTCAATCTTAATGCTGCATTAATTTTTAAACTTTTGTCAGGCTCCGTGCTTCCTGCGGCTACAGTATCTCCAGATTGGTCAGATGCAGCCCACGCTACCGCCGTCGTCCACAATACAGCCGCCAACCCATCCAGATCATACCCGATCGCAAGCCTACCAAAGCAGCTAGAGTTGTTCTTCTCTCACCTGTCTTCAAACATGCCGCCTCTTTCTCTGGAGGAGAAAGCTGTCGCACTCGTCGTGGCCGCTGTAGCGCATCATCATCATGCTCGCCGCAAAAGTGTGATTACTCGCACTCGACGTCCACGAAATCGCCCACTAGCAACACGCGAGCGCCCCTTTCAAAACACATTCTCCAAACCCTTCCATCGCGTTACACAACACCTCGACCGCCATGCGTTTCGACGCATGTTTCGGATGACGCGTCGCGCGTTCTGTAATCTGCTGACCACTCTCTCAATCGCACTGCACAGACCTCACCAACGCGCTACTAACTACCGACGGGAAACGATCACTGCTGATGTGCGACTAGGAGTGACTTTGCGTATACTGGCCGGTGCGGAAGTCCTTGATGTTTGTTACATCTTCAAAATTGGAAACTCTACAGCATATAATTTGCTTCATGACACTGTAGATGTCATGAACAGTGTGTTGCGCTTTCCTAAACTGCCGCGAACGGAGGAGGCGTTGCATGCTGCAGCTAGGGACTTCAAAATTTCCCGATCCCAGTTCAATCCACTAGATGGCTGTGTGGGAGCCCTAGATGGAATTTGTATGAAATTGAAGAAACCGAAGAACGAGAGTATACCTGCGTCATTTTACTGTCGAAAGGGCTACTACGCCATTCCTATCCAGGCCGTTTGTGATTCTAACTATCTTTTTCGTTATGCATCGGGACTTTGCGGCGGCGCGACACACGATTCTCTTGCGAATGCGGTATCAGGGTTCATGGAAGAGGTAAATGATGGACTGTTGGGGGAGGTATTCTGGGTTGCGGGCGACGAGGCGTATTCGGTTTCCGAATGGATAATTGTGCCATATCCGGCCTCAACGCTAACGGATGATGAAGATAACTTTAACTTTTATCTTTCTTCTCTTAGGATTCACATCGAACAAGCTTTTGGAATGCTAACGGCGAGGTGGCGTCTTCTTCGCGACCGCCTAAATTTCTCATTGCGCCATTGCTCTAACATAATGTCAGTCTGTATGAAGTTGCACAACTACTGTATCGAAGAAGATGGGGAGCGAGAAAGGCAATCTTGGGATGTCGTCAACGATTCGTTTTTACCGGGGGAGCGCGCCGAACTAGAGATCGATCGTGATCGGTTCATCCGCGAAATGAAGGAGCTGAACCGAACGGTGCTGGGGCAATGCAGAGATTCAGTCGCTGGTACGCAAACTGTGGCTCGTAGAACGCGCAGCACCCTTCCATCCCGAAAGAGAGAGGTGCTGAAAAATATTGGGAAGGAGAAAGGACTTATTCGACCGGCGATGACAAATGTGTAGCTTGGTTCTACGTGTAGTTGACATGCTTGAAGTTGCCTCACCGTCTGTTGACGAAGGTGAGGGGTGGTGGTGGGATTTTGTAAACGAGCGAGAATTTTCGTTTGACGTCAAAGTTCCCCCAGCCACAGCCCCGATACATGCGTCCCTCTTCATCTCTTCATCTCTCCCTCCGCCCCTCTCACCCCCATCCGCGCATCCCATCCCGTCCTCTCCCGGCGCCGCCCGCCGCTCCGCCGCAGTTGCCCCGGCGAACCTCCCTGCACACGTCTGTTGCGGACTCACCCGGCAGCGACCGCTCGCCCCCCTCACGGCTCGCATGTCCTCGCGTCGCCCCGAGAAGTGGGGCCACCGCAACTCGCAGTGGATCACTGCGTCAATCGACGAGCTTGCTCACAAGCGTGAGCCGTGCACCACACAAAACACTTCGCGTGCCTCCGGCTTAGATGTAGGACGAACTGGCCTTGAAGGACGACAGTGAGGCTTTCAAAAAAAGTGGCCGCAGTTCTTCCCAATACGTGCGTTGGTTGCCGCGCGTGTGTGCCTCGTTTTTCTTGGTTTTCGGCGCGGCCGTCACCCGGCAGAGCGGTCCGTATCTCATCCCCGCCCGTTACGGCACAAGTTGAGGCAGCCGCGCAGCCAAGTGTTAATACTGTCACAGACGAGACGGATTCCGCACCAAGATATCAAAGTCATTGACCATAGCAAGCACCGTTGGATACCTTCCCAGATCATTTTGACTTGCAATTTTCGCAATATCCATCGGTACCTTGATAATGTCGTAATAATCCGGGGCAGAATCCGGGTCAACCGGATACCAAAATGCCTTGAACCGATTGTCACGTATTAGGGTATCAAGAAAATTTCGCATTTCCATTCGCATTATTCTAATGTACTTCTCTTCTTCAAGCCTCTTCCGATTGACTTCTACTTCTGTTGGAATTTTCGGCCTTTGCGGAGGTGCAATCGGAAGCACTTCGGTCCTTCGCTTCTTTCGGAGACGTTTTGCTGTTGCGCGAGAGAACCGTGGTATCGCCTGAGCCTCACCCAAAAGCGGCGAAAACATACGTTTTCGGGAAGCCTCTGAAGGTGCGCTCAACTCCACAGTTTCGACAAACAGCTCTGTCACCTCTGGCGCCAGCTCGTTCAAGGGGACATCGGCGGTGCATCACTCGGATGTTTCGAGTGGGCCGACCCGTGTGTCCTGTTAATGCGTCGCCGATTTGCAGTCCTGTGTCTAAGTCCCAAACTCGTACGCTCTGGTCATCCGATCCAGATACTGCACGTTTTCCATCACCACTCATCGCAACGCTCGCTACCACACTTGTGTGTCCAGTTAATGCGTCGCCGATTTGCAGTCTTGTGTCCACGCCCCAAACTCGTACGCTCTTGTCCCAGGATCCAGATACTGCACGTTTTCCATCACCACTTATCGCAACGCTAAACACCCGACCCGTGTGTCCAATTAATGCGTCGCCGATTTGCAGTCCTGTGTCCACGTCCCAAACTCGTACGCTCTTGTCCCAGGATCCAGATACTGCACGTTTTCCATCACCACTCATCGCAACGCTACACACCCACGATTCATGACAGCAGACACTCCACAACACTTTCTTTTTCGATACACTCCAGAACTGTAGTGTCCCATCAAGATATCCGATAACTGCATAGCGTTTGCTCATACTGACACAACCGCACGTTACTTTTCGGCTCCCCGTTTCAAAATCGTTGCCTAGTTCAGTCATCTTCATTTCCTTGTCTGGAGACTGTGTGAAAACTGTGATCCTGGTATCGCCCGGGTTCAAATAGTGTCCATACACGCCACCCGTTGAGTCCATGACGACTTCGTAAACGGTATTCGGAAGCACAATATGCTCCACCAAACTTCCTCCCGCTCGCCCTACACATTCACTCACAGGCCGCAGCCATGGTCGTGGCGCGTGTTCCTCGATTTCGTCGAGTATCCCTCGCACACTACACAATTCTGATGCCCTGTGCTTGATTCTTCCGTACAGTTGAAAGTAAATCCCTGCACTGCTTTCACCACAAAAAGGTACACTCAGTCGTGCAGCTCTCATCATCAATTCCATCGCATACACTGAATCTTCTTCTTTCGTATCCCTTAAAAGGCTCTCGCTTCCTCCCGTGTTCCTCAAAACGCTATTGAGATCCTTTACAGCTTCCTCGTATTGCCACACACTTCCTCTCTGTATCACTGCCTTCACCCATCGCGCTCTCAAAAATAGATTCTTCAGCTCCTTCACACACCCGCCCTGTTTCAGAACGCGATATATGTTCTCGAAAACATACTTCTCTCTTGCATCCTTGCTCTCTCTGCCCTCGCTCTCAGTCATAGAAAGCAGTCCTCTTCCCTGCCTGCATACATCTGCCAACTTCTTATACCAGACCGTTACACTTTCCTCCTTCTGCGCCTCCTGCACCGCAAAATCGTGCGTCAGATCATGCATCCGTACCCACCCACAATCCTTGTCGTAATGAAGGTCTACTAATCCAACCCTTTCCATCTGCTTCGCGTACTTTTCAGCCGATTCGTAGTCCATCTCCCACAACTCTCTTACCAACGACAAAGGCATCCCGTCTTGCTTCTTCATAACACACAGACTCCGATGTACCTTTCGAAACGAAAACTGACCTAACCTCTCCTCATCGCTCCCCATGCCAGACTCCACAATCTCTAGTGACGCATGTAATGTCGCGTCTAACGACAACAAATACCCATCCCCTGGACTCTCACTGACACTCGTCCCGGCTACGTTCAGAGCCAGCGGCAAACCAGCGCACAATTTCAATATTTCCCTCACGGCCTCTTTGAATCTCGGATCATTCGCTTCCTCCGGGTTCGCCCCGCTGGCAAGCATGAGCATGTGAACTGAATCGCTCCCTTCCCTTTCCCTCGGCTTGAAAGTCACTCGCTTACCGACCTGTTTCAGCTCTGAGTCCCTCGTGGAATACAGAAGTCTGCTCCTCTCTCGGCTGTCTCCCGCTGTGTCAGCGAGAATGGATAACTTCTGCAGAATACACGCATCTATACCATTCATGGCCCACAAATCATCAATAATGAACAGACATACACGTGTGTTGAACCATGCTCGCATCTTGGTCAGTACCCTGCTCAACTCGCTTTGCTCTCGCATTTTCCCAGCCGCCTGGTTGCCACCAGACGCCTCTACGGCTATACACAGTTGCTCAATCAGCCGCCCTACGTTGGCATCTTTCCCCAAAGACATCAAGTACACTCCGCCTGAAAACTGAGCCTTGATGTCATCGTCGTGCGCAATCGCTCGAAGAGCGCATGTCTTCCCGACTCCGCCCTTCCCCGTTGCCGTCGCTCCTATACTTGTATTCCTATCGGTACTTAGCACGGCCTCCTTTAGCCGCGCCTCACACGTATTCGGTGATCCATCGTTCCCCCGAGAATTCAATTGCAAATATATTTCTTCGGGATTGTGCTCTGCGTGTATACAGGGCGTGAACACATCAAGCGTACATCGTGCGATGGGCGTGACGGCAGCGCGGATTTCAACTTGGCCACTTGCATTCAAAAACTTGTCTCACTGCATCACTTGAATGCTCCTCCCATTTCTTTTTCACCCCCAGAAATACTTGCTCCGCAACATATGCCCTTTTTCCATCGCCAAGTGGATCTCCCGGCCAGTTTGTTGCCCCTTTTCATTTACAATCCTATTGAATTCTGCCAGCTCGTGTAGCTCCCCCTTCACCGTATCCGTGCTCGCTTCGCGCTGTCGTGCCTCAGTAAAAAACTCCTCAACTTCAAAAATATTCTTTCCTGCATCATCCCTGTACCGAGTGGGCTCCAACTCTCCGCATTCAGGAATACTTAGTCATGGCACCAATAAGGGAAGGTCAGATGGTAGATCCCTTAAGGCTATGACAAGCGCCGTTCTCAATGATGGAGATGCTGATTCCCACCACAGGTCAAGATGTGGAAGGTACAAAATCGAAGGCACAGACCGCATCGCTTCACGAAAGGCCGTTACTAGCGCCTCCTCAGCACATCTAGCACCCGCATCTGAGTGCAGCGATAGATAATCAATGGCATGGACCGGGCAACCCTCAAAGCGATACAGAATAGCAGGACCAATCTGCGTCTGTCCCAATCCCTTCATACTGCAAATGAGAAGCCGAGGGCGGAGAACCTGAAGGTTCATATGCCTGGAAGATATGGCCAGAGTACAGTCGAGCACCGTAAAAATTTTGCGCAGATACAGAGGTTTTCTTCGGACATGGGAAACGCCGCTTCGGAGCTCTGGGCATGGGTTGAAATTGAATTTGAAGCTGGCCGCCTCTCGTGAGCCTTTAAGGCTGTCTGGTTGGCCCTGGTTGCGAGGAGGAGCCCCGATCGCCTAGACTTGAGGTATACCGCTAGAGGCGCCGATGTGCATGGCAATTTCGGCAATTTTGTCGAGACGTGCTATAGCTATCGATGGGCTTCTATATCCTACGCGGTTTCTCCAAACTTGCGCTCGTAATCTGCTCGTATCTTCTCAAAACGTGCCGTGGTTAGCTTCAGTAAAACATCATCATCATCCTTTGCTCTCGTCTCTGCAGTCCGCAATTGTTCTTGCGCCTCCTGCAACACTTCCATTAACTTTCCACTTTCCACAAACGCCGCTAAAGATCCCTCCCCGGTGTCAGCTTGCCGACTACTTAGCGAGTCTGTCAATCCTTTTATATGCTGACAGAGGAACGATGTATCTTCTGAAACAGCGACTGTCTTACGCTTCTTCCTTGATCCCGATGCCGATCCCCCGTCGTCCCCCTCGTCACTTGAACTACCTGTTATAATTGCACCATTCCCACCAACCCCTGACGAAATTCCCGACCCAGCTTCATCAAATCCGTCGCCGCCCGGGATCACTCTAAGTGCCATGCTCAACATGGCCTTCGCGGTTGACCCCTGGTCATCTGTCCCCCTATTGTCCCTCCCGATCCTCAACACGATAAACATCACGAGAATGCGTTTAGAGAGGGCACAAAGCTGACCGTTCCCGTTGCTTTGCAGGAAGCGGAGAGTCCCCAGTAAGGTCGGATCGTTCTGACCCGACTTTTTGAAGTCATTATGGGCCTTCGTGAACGGACCGCGCATGTCCGTCCACACAGTCTTCAGCTTCAAGGCGCCCACGGGTGAGAGAGGAGTCGATGAGGGGTCTAGAGTCCCTAGGGGTAGTTCGGGTCGCGTGTCAATGCGGGGGTGGAAGTCAACGTTGTTGAAGCGCTCGGCAACAGTTTGCCAGTAGTCGTCACGGTTGACACGATTGCGCTGCTGCACCATGCTCAGCTCTTGACCGGTTCCCTGAAACGCGAGATTTGCGACCGGATCGTCACGGAGCAGAAGGCACAACCGAGCAAACTGCGACAGGCTGAACGGCGATCCTCCAACGCCGTTCGCAGATCCTCCGTACCCCGAACTCTCAGCGTTTTCTTCTGGCAAGTCTCCGTCAGCCACCATCTGCCGCCTCTGTTCAGCTACAGCCTCAAACTCCTTCCAGTGCGCCACTTCCACCGGACGAAAAGTCCTCATGAGATCTGCATCGGAAGGGACCTCCGTCAAATGCTCGACGGAAGACCTGTTATCCTCCATCCATGCGTCGAAGTCCTTGAATAAACATACTGCATCTTTCACACATTTCCGAAACAATTCCCCGGCAGCCTCACCACCAATAAGAGACACACGAAAGTACAGATAGGCTCGTGTGATGCGTTCTGTCTTCGAACCGCTCACTTTCCGCTGCCAAGCCTTCAATACTTTTCGCAAGACGGCGTCCGTATGCTCCCCAATAAAATTGTAAGCCAGCAATAGAATTTCGCGCCTGCATAATGGTGCCACAACTTGCGTTTGTACATTTACAGTTTGTGCCTCTACCGCGACAGTGATTCGGTCTTCATCGCTTGCCGTGGTAGCGTTTAGTGTCGTTTGAGGGCCGCCAGTAGGCCCTGGAGATGTTCCATAGTCACCCTGCACCCCAACTTGCGATATCTCAGGTGGGGGTTCCGTTCTCGTGCTCGACAGACGTTGCCCACTTCCCGTTGATGGCCGGCGAGGCCAAACGGGAGGGGGAATACTTCTTGGGGGAACAGTGGACAGGTCACTCCAGCGGCGGGCTTGGCTAGAAGGGGGGTGAGTTTCGCGCTCGCCTGCATGTTCCGCTGTGCTCGCGGGATGTGGAGGAGGGGATCGTTGAGAAGGAGTTGGGGTGTCGGCAGCGGCAAAGGAGTTGGCTAATATGCGGGGAAGTGGATCGGTGTGTCGTGGGAAAGAAGGGGGTCTCGAGGGATGGGGGCTTCGGTGGTTACGAGGAGATCGCCTCGGGTATATGGAGACTGCCATGAAGGGAGAGAGAAATTGGTTTTGAGATGGCATGTTTTTGATTGTGATGTTAATGGACGGGGATAGTGTGATGGTATCTCGAATGGGCACATGTGGGGGTGGGCGTAGAGTTCTGCGCTTCTGTACGAAGGAGCACAAGGTCACGACTTCGAGGTCCGGGGCATTAGCATAGGAAGCAAAATTGTATCTTAGCTGGACCAACTCGGAGATTAGCATCGAGATGTGCAAACGTGGGCTTTAAGCTTGCCGTTTTGCCGCCTTTTTTAAATTTTGAAGATTGGCATCGGTGCCAATGAGGTGTTGACAAGGTCGAGGCTGGTGATGTGCCAGGCGGCTGCGTGTACGGAGAGGAGTAGTGTAATGGAGCCAGACGTGGTTTAAATTATTCTTCAGGGGCCAATAGGGGTGGAGAGAGGCCTTGGGCACGCATGCACGCACGCCGCGCATGCGAGTTAAGAAAGGCCCTCAGGCTGGGCCATGTGCATGCGCGAGGAGGCGTTGCTGTACCTTCCATGCTGCATGGATCTGCAGACCGTCCAGACTCTGTTCCATTTCCGAGGAGTGGAACTATGGGATGGCATTACAGTAAAAACTACAGCAATGTGCTTCCGATTTTAGTGAAGAACTCAATAAAAACGGGGCGAGGGAAAGGAAAAACGAGAGGAAAGTCCTTTGTTAGGACTGGCCCTGAGGGTGCGATACGAGGGTGAGTACGAGTGTGAGTACAAGGATGCGATGGTGAGTACGAGGGGAATGTACAGTACTTCATTTGGTTCTCACCGGTGGGGCAGTTCTTTCCGAAGCATCAAACAGCCAAATAACGAAACAACCAAATTCTAGGGAGCCAATCAAATTACAGAAAAATGTGCCAAGTGTTGTTATTTGATGATTTGATTGCGTACCGGTGGGGATGCTCTTATGTCATACTTGCTAATGATTGCTCTCCATACAAAGGCGTTGGAATTGTTTCCGGTACGGAGTATCAGGGCCAGTCCTAACAGGCGCTTTTCTTTTTTTTTTTTTTTCTTCAACCAGTTGCGGTCACGCTATTGGCCGGGTCATTTCATTACATTAATCGCACGCCACAACGAATGCTACACAGAACCACTGTAATGCTTGGTAATTCTGCAAACTGGTCGAAATCCATTGGCTAAAGGAAGTACCAGTCCACACTCAGTCCATATGCACACTACTAAAATTCCATGGACTCGATGCGGTGCAGTGGCACTTGCAGTACAATGAAAGAGTGGAATTAAATCCAAATACGAGCACATGCAGATCAAAACATTGGTTCTCTCAACATTACACTCTGTTTAGGAAACGGAGCACCACCGGACGGCAGAAGGGTACCCAGAGTTCAGCTTTTTGAAATCAAATGCCTCCTTGGCATCGATCATGAAATGGAGAGAAGCCGGGGAGGCTGCTCTCTAGTTCATGATCGATGATGAAGTGGCTTCGCCGAAATCCCTTTCCTGTGAACCACCCCGCCCTCGCTCCCTCCCCCCCGCCACCAACCCCCCTTCCCCCCCAAATAAGACCACGTCCCCTCCTCCCCGCCACCCCTCCTTCCCCCCCAAAATCCCCACGTCCCCTCCTCCCCGCCACCCCTACCTCGCGCCCGACCACCACGCCCCATCACCATCTTCCTCACCTCCTCAGTACCGTGACCAACACACATCCTCCGACATGCTATTGTCCCCGCCACCGCGTCATCCTCCTAACATCGACACCGACACAGTCTCTCCCCGCACCCTCCATCCCTTCCATATCTTTCGTTTCATATCTCAATCCAGCCCAGTTTTGGTCATGCACATCGAGGGACCTCATTATAGCAACACGTCGTCCAGCTTTGCTTTTGTCGAGCTACAGGGAGTCAGACTGGGCCATGTGCATGCGCGAGGAGGCGTTGCTGTACCTTCCATGCTGCATGGATCTGCAGACCGTCCAGACTCTGTTCCATTTCCGAGGAGTGGAACTTTGGGATGGCATTACAGTAAAAACTACAGCAATGTGCTTCCGATTTTAGTGAAGAACTCAATAAAAACGGGGCGAGGGAAAGGAAAAAAGAGAAAAAAGTCCTTTGTTAGGACTGGCCCTCAGTCGTAACGACATTCACAGCTCACACGATTGGTGATCGTACTGCCATGCAATTGGACACGTCTTCCATGGACACTGGAACCACCCGTGAGCCCTCCGAAACTTCTGCTGATCGCAGGGATCGTACGCGCAAGGTCTCGAAAGGAACGTCTGGGGTCACCGACAAACCCACAAAGTAAGACTAGGACTTCAAGGGTGCTGAATGATATGGCAACGGTTATGCATTCTCTTTTCAGGCAGTCATTACGTACTTTTATGGCAATCTACATCTTTCAACAGTCATCTGTGTCTATTGCAATTAGATTACCAGTCTCCAGGTAGCGTCTCACTCGTTCAATGCTGTAAAAGTCGTTCTCTGGATTTGAGAGGGTCGCAGTTAGATCGCAGAAGTCGGGCGTACCGGACTTGCTTCCCAACTTGTTCCCTGTTCGTTGGCACGAATCGAAATCGACGAGAACTACCGTCCCATCTTCTCGAAACATGATGTTCCCCAAGCTCACATCGTTGTGGCAGAAACCAATGCGGTGGAGGTGCTTTATCGCACTGCACACACTCCTCATAACCTCATCCTTGTTAACAGTAGCCTTCTTAAGCCACGTTCTCTCATAAAGAGTCTCTACGCACCTCTCCAGGCATATGCCAATGACTCTTTCCTTCTCTAAGACACATCCAAAGTACTTGACAATGTTCGGATGCGGATTCTTCGATATAGAATCAAGCACGCTGGCCTCGTGCAAGAAGCGGTCGGGAATGACATTCGGTTGTCGTCGGGCTGTACCCAGTCAATCGAGGTTTCTTCAGGAACTGCACATTCGCATCGCAGGACTCAACAGTTCGGAGGTTGGGTGCGACCGCCGGGAAGATATGACCAACGGGGATGAGCACAACTTTCTCTAGTTTTTCGACATTGTCCTCGTCAATGTCTTCAGGTTCGAGAGTCGAAGATTCAGCGTAATAATAGTTTGCCCCATCGTTGTACACAACAATGGATGAAACGAATTGATTCCTTTCGTCACGCGTTTCGCACTTGTCGATTATCTCCATCTTCGTAAACGTTGCTCGATCAAGATACTGTACCCTGAAAGAACCGGATTGCAGCGTTTCGGGTGGTTTGCGACGGGATGGAAGGATGCAATGGGAGGCGCAGGAGGCCACTGGGCAGTGCAGGCCCCTAGCAAACACTATGCGGATTGGTAGAGGGCAAGTGGAGGGCACCGGGAGATATTTTGAGTGATTTCGGAGCATTATGGCAGTCATGGAAGGTTTCAAGCAGAGTGCGAACCCGTGGTGAAATACAGATGGAGGACAATGGCCTAGAGAAATGCAAATTTACTCAAACCATATGCTCCATATCGCGGCCTCGCTCGCTGCTCCCCGCGTCGTATGCTGCTCTCCTCCATCTCACTGGCTTTACTGGGGGGCCTTGATGACCGAGGCGACGCCCGCAGACACGGCAGCAGCCTGGAAGACGGCAGCAGCGTGCTCGCACTATTCCTCGCGCGTGCGGCTCTCGTCGGCGGTGGGATCGCGGGCGTGCCCGTGTTCGCGGTTGGCTTGCTCCGCGGCGTCGACGATGACGTCTAGTAGATGCGGGGCGTAGGCGAGATGCAGGAAGGCGAGCAGCGAGGCGACGGCTGCGCGGAGACGCGGGAGGGCGGCCGCGAGGCAGATGCGGCGACGAGGACGGGGAAGGGGGAGAGGTAGGGGGAAGAGGGAGGAAAGGAGGGAATCAAGCGCCGGGAGAGATGGGAGTGGCGGTGGCGGGACAGCGGGAAAGGGTAGGACGAGAGAGGCGCCGCGGAGCGCGATAGAGAATCGGCGACGGGGCGGCGAGGGAGGCGGCATTGTAGGGAGGGGCAGGCGGGGGAGGGGCGTGCGAGTGGTTGACGCGAGATGGTGAGTAAATGGGGCTCCTCGCAGTGGTTGAAGGAGCAGAATGGGGAGGAAGGAAGGGGACGGAAATGGGCTTCAAGAAAGACCCGGGAAGCTTTTCGATTCATTGCGGTGACGAGCTCCAAGGTGAGCCTCTTATTGACGGCACTCTTAAAATGCAGGCGGTCCCTAAACAACAAGCTATTATTGAGGACCTTGAGGGCGAGATACTCATATTTGACAGGGCCATGGACGAGGTGGACCCTGCCCAAAGCGCCACCGCCAAGGGCGTTGATCTCCCCATGTGCAACCAGCAACCTCCCCGCCGCGGCAGCCATACTCCACTTCCTCTCTCCCGGATTTCCTCCTTGCTGACCTCGAACCGTACATCTTTCCTCTCCGCGCCCCTTACATCGCTGGCGCTGGACCTCAGCGCCGCCCTCTCCCCCTGCCCATGCGGCGCACCGCCTCTTCCCCGAACTTCTCCCTGATTCCCCTCTCCATTTCCAACCTGCCCGCCACGCTCACCGCCATCTCCACATCCCCGTACTCCCGCGTGTACATAAGCGCAGCGCTGCCCCCGATGCAGTGCCCCGATGCAGTTCCCGACGAGCCCGCCCTCGCCCAGCCTCGAGCCGCGCAGCCCCATGCGGCGCATCCGCGTCACCACGGCGCCAACATCATCCCCCTCCGCCCCGTACACCGCGTCCTGGAACCGCCACTGACACTCGCAGTTACCCGCAAAGTCGAACCTACCCATATGGAACTCCTTCAGATCCGGTATCGTCCAGTCTTCGTCATGGTCCTCATCGACCATACTGAAAAAGTAGTTAACAGCTCCGATCGAAGATAGATTGTTCAGTACAGACAGAAATATGGCGAAATCTTCGAGAGTCATCTCTTTCTATTTGCGGCATTGTGTTGATACCGTTGCCAGTACTGCTGATGGAAGTACGTCTTTCGTGTCGTGCAAAACTTCTGTACCTCTTCTACAGTCAGACTGCAATTGAGAGCCAAACCTCCACTGCGGGACACAGCTGTGTGGCACGCTTATGTTTCAAAGGATCCTTTCACAGAACGAATCTGATCCATTGACAGTCCGCCTGCGACCCTATCAAAGATTCCTGCTTCAGCAGCCACGAGTGCTGCGTCCAGTTTCCCTTCACGCACTTCCTTCGGGGAAAACGGTCTTGCATGTTCGTCTACCAGATTTTTACTTACAGCACGAAGCCCATACATCACAAGAGAAGACCCAATCGCAATAGCTTCGGACATCTTCACGAGCGCGAATGATCCGAACTTAGAAGACCACCCTTCCATAAAGGATGAAATCAGTAGTTAATGCCAGAGTCGCATGGGCAGGAGATATCGGTCGGCAAGCCGCCTGAATACCGTCGAGTCAGCTTATTACAGTGTTCTCCAATTCTCCGCGTCGAGCTTGCGGTAAGATCAAATTCGGTGAAGTTGCGCGGCATGAGTCTCGATGTTCGGATTGGTAGGGGCGCCCCGTACTCAATGTGTCCTGTGAGATTCCTGGGAAGCGATACAGGAGATGCATATCGATCGATCACTAGATTCGACTATCTTTCTCCGCTTTCACGTTCATTCAGTCTCGAATCCCAATATGCAAAGAACGCATAGCGGGAGGGCGCCGACAAAGGCCGAGGAGGTGGTGCGTTGCCACATATGAGTCTGGAAACAGTTCTGGACACAGGGAATGAGATGAGGGTGGACTGTCCGGTGCGGTCCGGTCGTTGTCCTTTGCGCGTCACTTGTTCGGTCCTCTTCGTCGCCCTTCGTCTTCGCCTCATACGTATGACCGGTATCATCCATGCCGTACCACGTACCATTTCACAAATGACTCGCCCTTGTATGCCCCTTCAGCCTCTACGTCAACAGCGTAATTCATCGCTATTAGGTTCCCATCAACGCCCTTGTGTAGAATCTTCCACATGAACCGTTCCAACACAGCTCGGTTACGTGTTCAATACTCGTCTGTTTTTGTTTTCTCTTCAATAAGAAAGAGTGCCTCCTTTTTCACACCCTTGAAATTCTCATTGGGGATGTCGCCGCGGGCCCGCGGTGGCATCCTCAATGTGAATGTCTCAAACGCCACCCTGTGGTCTCTTTCAGAGAGGAATGGCGTTTCCTGGAGCAAGGCCAGGGATGGCTTATCTGAATGTTGCACAATACACAAGTGTGCGACAGATGGGGCGTGGAGATTCGACGGAATACTGGGCAGTAGATGAGCAGACGCATCAAGCTCCTCAGTATCCAACCTTGATGGGCGGCATGCGGCGAGGATTTGGAGAACGAATGCCTTTGGGGACGACATCATACCCATTTCCGCATAGCTCAGATAGTGGGGATACAGTATTATGCCTCAAAATTTTGGAGAATTTAGAAAGGATCAGTTCTACCCACAGGGTGTGATGACCCACAAGCCAGCCACAGACTAGACCACACCATTTGAGGTAGGTAGCAGCGCCAGGACCGAATAAAAGCGCGCCGTCGGCCGCCCCGCCGCCGCGGGACGACCGGAGGCACGAAACTTACTTCGTCACAGGTCATGGGCCCCTATGCAACCACTGCCACCCTCCAGTCCATCTCAACACTCCACCACATCCCACAATATTCCCTCGCAACGAAGACGACGCGCTGACCGACGCGCCCTCAATCAAGACATCAACGAATACACAACATACCTTCTACAACAAACAACACTCCACGAAAACGATCAACACGAACCCCAAGACACAACTCAACACAAACACAACACAATGAATTCACAAAATCTGCTCCCCCACCTCACCACCACAAACTACACCTACTGGTATGACGCCCTTCTGCTGCACGCGAGAACGATCGACGCAGCATACCTCCTCGAATCCGAACGCACACCCACAACCGACCCAGCCACCACCCAAACGCGCAAGAAACAGGCCGATCAGCTCCGCAAGCTCATCATACTCAGCCTGCCCTCCACCATCGTAGCTCTCTTACCCCCAACCATCCTCCGCGAATCTCCTCACCACATATGCACACTTCTCCGCGAGCACATCCACGACGCCAACATCGAAAACCACGAAGTCCTCGACGCGGAGGCACGATGCAACAAACTTCTTCCTGGTACTGACTTTTCTACGTTTATCAACACCCACATCGCAATCCGTCAAAAGATGATCAACGCCAATTACCCCAACATAGACCAAGAACGCACCACCGTCAACTACATGATACAAGGGATCAGCAACCACCCCGACCTTGGACTCGTTGCTGTCGTGCTAGCGGGCAGCCCACCCGCCTCCATCCGCAAATTCACGAACCATGTCCGACAGGTCATGCTGATGCAGAACAAGCAGCAAGAAGCCAGCGCACCGCAACCCGTCTTCCCCAAACCTGCCCCAGCCCAACAACCACTGCCGCCCCAATACACGCCACACCAGCTGTACCAACGACCCCCGCAGAACAAGTACACGCCTCGCCCACCCTACCAATCCCACCCACAGCAACGCCGTGCCCCCCGCCAGACCTGGGAACCCTGCAACCACCCTCGACCCAAAGGTTGGGCCGGCAAGTGGTGCAGCCATCATGGCAGCATCACACACGACACCGAGCAGTGCTACGCACGCGCTTCGGTCTTCGCATCGCGCGCGGAGGACAACAGAGAAACCGGAACGGAATCGCGTGGTCGGATGGGTGGTCGCCACCCCTACCACACCCAACACAGAAGACCTCTGTAGTATAACGACGGATGCGCGCGCGGGGAGATTATTAACAGTGCGGCCGTGCACGGTGGACACGTGGGCGGGTGTGCCCACGTGTAAGGAGCGCGCGCGTGCCGAGCGGTCGTAATCTGGCGTACGTGTACAGTAGTGCACGTGTCGGCCAAGCGGTAGTCTACCAGTATGACGCGTGTACGCTAGCACACGTGGCATCCGTGCGGTAGTCTGTAAGCAGCGCGTGTGTACAGTAGTACACACGTGTAGCTACAGCGTCCGCGCGGTAATTAGGAATTGAGGCGCTAGTTTTTTAATGGCGTACAGTACCTGGTACGCACTAGGCGGCAGGTACTGTATACTGGGACAGGTGTCCGAGGCGTCCCTCTGAGGGGTTAAGACCTGACACCCGTCCCCACCAGTAAACTGGGGCAAGCTCGCCCCCGTCCCTTTCGCGCCTATATACGTCCGTTTCGGTTGTCTATCGCGCGCGATGGCTTCTAACCCGTTACCGGTCGCTCCCGTTCACGCACCACGGGGCGACTGCGCGTAACCGGCCAGTGAGCCACTCCCTTTTCGCGAGCTCGTCCGATCGGTTACCGCGCGCCGCGCGTCTCGCGTCGCGAGCTCCCTCGGCTCATCCTCCGAGCTTCTCGCCCGCTAGGGTTTGAGGAGAGTTGTACCACATTTTGGTACTCTTGTGGAGGGGTACAACTCTCGAGGTAGAGCCGCGCGCCTTGACGCCCGCTCTGCGCAGAACCGTACGGACGGAAAAGGTTGAGAAATCACCGCGTCGATCGCGAAGCGTATTCGACGATGAACCGACCGGATCAAGGGGCAGACTCCGCCTCCGGGCGTCTGAGCACCCGCAGTGGCAGTGGCGCACCGCGCCCCCGGGTGGAGAACCCGGAAGCCCTGCTGCGACCGCCACCGCGACCGGGCCGCACGCGAGCGTCCGCATCGGATGTTACGCCGGCCGTGTCGGCAGGCACCGAGAATCGCGTCCAATGGATGGTCGACGCGATTCAGCCGCGCATCCAGGCTTGGGTCGAGGAGTTCCTCGCTACGGAACTCCCCCAGGTAGCGCGCGTATGCCTCGACCGAACGGTGCCCGCTCTCGTGGACGCGCACGTACGCAGCGCGATACCACCGCTTTTGGACGAACTTCTACCCGCTCAAGTCCAATGCGAGGTGGTGACCGCGCTCACCACTGTGGATGAAGAATCCCCGTCCGGCACGGCTCTAAAGGGAGCGATCAGCTCCGCCGTGGCCAATCGTCTGGCCACGACCTTCGCCGGAGCAGGAGTCGACGCACGCGAGCAGCGCGACTCGACCGCTCCGGATCCTACGCTAACGCACGCTGAACCGATCGGCGCCGCACCCGGGATCGGTACAATGGCCCCTCACCCGGAGGGTAAGACCATTTACCTCCCACCAATTTATGGTGCTACAGGAGGGCCCACAGAAAATGGCCCTCCCGTACTCGCCGATACGGCTGGCCCCCGCGGGACAGAAAACCGCCTGGGGCGCTTCGCGACAGAAAAGCGACAGCCGTATCGGTCGAGCAGAAGAAGCGCACCCGGCGCTCAAGGTTACACCTCGGAGGGTACAGAAAACCCCTCCGAGGAAGAAGACACAAGACGTCGCCACAGGGCGACGCGCAAGAACCGCGACGGACGCTACGCGCGATACCGCGATGCCGGAGGGGCCGGTTACCCCTCCGATGATAACCGCGAAGGACGCTATACGCGATACCGCGATGCCGGAGGAGGTGGATACCCCTCTGATGACGAGGACACCGAGTCGGACGAATCGCGCAGAAGCGACCGCAGAGGCCGCAATGCGCGCGACCGACGTCGGTTCCGGCGAGAAGACTCCGATCCGGAGGGCTACAGTAGCCCCGGCGGAGAAGGAGACCGCCACCGCAGGGGCAGAGACCGCCGGTCTGCCCCGAGGCGGGATCCGAAACGGTTGCCGGTGATCAGGCCGCTGAACGACCTGTTCACCAAGGCCGTCGACTACCGCACGTATAGGCTGGAAAATCGCAGCGCGCGCTACGACGCGAGTACCGCGCGGCGAGTTAACCGATATCGGAAGAAGTTGGACGTCCAGCTGAAAACCCACACGTTCGGTGGTCAAGATCCAATCGCGGTGCTAAGATTCCTCGCCACGCATCCGAGCGTGGACTACCAAGCGGTGGCATGCTACGCGCAAGCGATAGGCGAGACGCACCGCTCTGCTCGAAGACAGGCGACCTCGCCCGCGTCGCTTCAAGCACCGTCCGATTCGGTGAGAAGATTCACGCGCAACGCGGACAAGGCCTGTGCTGTCGGTCGAGTCCCTATCTGAACTCCCGACAGCGCGCGGAACTGAAACGGAGGAGATACTGGCGGTGACGGACCAGTCGGCGACGCCGAGCTCGCTTAGCTCGCCGCCGACTAGCTACCATCCGTCACCTGCCTCGTCCCCGGCGGGCGCACCCACGGCGCCCGCCCAACACGGTGATGCGCGCGCACATCCGTACGGAAGGCCAGTACAGAACCAGCGGGTCCGGTTCTTCAACCAAGGATTACCTGGACCCCCGCCGTGTCGGTTCTGTCTGGACCTGACCCACCTACAGGAGCAATGTCCTGTGGTGGCGGATAGCGCGCTGCATTCGAAGCTTTTGCGGGCCGGCGAGGCCAATTATCAAAAGCTTCGGATCCGTCAAGGTCTCCGCCCAGGCTCGCCGTTCTAGCGTCAACCGCCGACCGCGTGGCGAAATTCGCGTGCGCAGGCTCCCACGGGCATCAACGTGGTCGAGCCGCGCGAGACCGTCCAATCGGAAGAACCCGCCCTACCGTTGACGGACGAGGGGCCCGGGGACCTTGGGTTGACGGGGGAAGCCGGGGAGGACGCGTAGAGGCGTCGACGATCCTCCCCGTGCCAAGCCTCAATAAACAAGGCACCCCGTCGACCGCTTCGGTACGCGCGCCATCGCAGAGCCGAACGGACGAAGCGGCAATTTGCTTCTTCAAGAAGCAAAATTATAAGGTCACCGCAACGGTCGGACAACGACGCGCGATGATGCGCGCCATCACGCCGGTTCTAGATTCGGGCGCCGGCCCGAATCTAACCCACCTACGCTGTGTGGCAGAACCGTGGCGCGCTGCCATCCAGTCCGCGCGGAGCCCGCCGCTCATCGACGCTTCGAGTAAGCCGATGAAGGCCCTCGGCGAGCTCAAACTGTACGTCCGGATTGGTGAGTTCGTCGCGCGCGTACCGTTCTTGGTCGTCACCAACCTTGCGGTGGACTGTATCATCGGAACCACGTTCCTGGATCGCCACGTGAAGGCGATCCTGCCACCGCAGAGGAGGGTGCTGTTCCATCATGCGCCGTTCGTAGCGCTGACGGGAGTCACACCCTCGAGGCACGACCGCAAGATGGCCTCGAGGGGACCGTCACAGCAGCTCCCGCAGGAGGAAAATTCGGCCGACCGGAAGCGCGCGCAGTTCCCGACGAACGTACCGTCACGGAAAATTCGCGTGGTGAAGGGGGTCACGATACCCCCGATGACCCAAGCGATGGTACGCGTCGCAACACCGGTTGGGGGGCTTTGCTTCCTGCAAAACCACCCCAAAACGGCGCATAAGAATTTATGCCTGATGGCCCAGGGGGTCATGGACCTCTTCCCGGGCGAGCCGTTTACGGTGCTTGTTAGCAACTTCGGAAGCCGCGCGGCCCACGTCCCCAAGCATACCGTTGTTGGTCTCGCGTTGCCATCCCCCACACACATCCTGACACTTGGCGTAGCGGCCCCCGGAGAGGCCGACGCTAAGGGAGGGGGAGGGAACAGAAATAATTCCTCGACCGCTACGGAGGAACAAGCGCGACGCGAACAACCAGTTACGGACGATGGCAGAAGAAAATCCTCCACCGCTACGGAAGGATACGCGCGACGCGAAGAACCGGAAACGGGAGGAGGCGCGCGACGCGAAGAACCGGAAACGGACGACGCCCACAGTGGCAATCCCGCTAACGCGGATGAGCGGACCGATACGGACGCGGAGAAGACCCGCTCGTGGGAAGAAGACGTCCATATTTGTGCAGAAGACAGCACCGTCCGGTTTAATTCTCCCCGGTACTGTACTGCAGGACGCGGGGACCCATCGAGAGGACCCACGGACCCCGGTGAAGTACAAGCGCGCTACGCTGCGCAAGCTTCGCGACGCGCTCGACCGTGCTCGGACGAAATTAACCGCATCGCAAAAGCGGTACAAGGACGATTTTGACAAGAAGGTCCGCTTCCGTCCGGTCGTTGTGGCGGGCGATTTTGTCTACGTTGATCGCCCGCCCCGCCCGTTGACAAGCGTCGAGCGACGCACGCGTGCGCAAGGTACGGCCGGAACGGACGAGCTCTCTGTCAAACTACTACCGAAGACAGAGGGTCCGTTTCGCGTGCACTCCGCTACGGACACCACGGTCCTCATCGAGCAGGACGGCGTGGAAAATCGCGTGAGCATCGACCGCGTTACGAAGATGCCGCGCGGGCCGGGGGATACCGTCACCCCGGCCACATCGACCGAATCGGACGCACAAGCCGCAACGCCAAGAGCGGAGTACGTCGTTGACCGCATTGTCGGACACCGTACTACGCGCGGCGGGATCCACTACAAGGTCCGGTGGTATGGATATACCGCTTCGGACGACACTTACAAGCCCGCCGATGGGCTTCCGCAGCAGTTTATCGACCGGTATTGGCGCTCGCGCCAACAAGGATCAAGCGTGCATGCGTAGCGCAAGTTTCGGCCGCTCTCGGTCGCACCGCTCGGACGCTCACTCGCGCAAAAGCCTCTGGGGAAAACAAGCCGCGCACGTGCTATGCAGCCCCGGCAGCCAGTCGCGTGTGACTGGGCACCGCGAGGCAGTCCGTACCGGATGGATCCCGCGCAAATGGACGCAGATTCTTCCGAAATTGGCCAACCCTCCGGGAGGGTGGTCCACAATCGGAATTTCTCCCAAGCGTCCACGCGGATAGCTATCAGCCACGCCTGGCCGCACCGTTCGGATGATCGCGCTCGCACGCGCCTATGGAAATGGAGAACTGTACCGGGAACCGGTACTTTGTATTGAGATGTATCGCGTTCGCCGACTTTTTAATTTAGTCGCGATTTGGGCTACGTTTTCCCCTCCCACGCTGCGGGAAAAAATCGTAGCCCGTTTCTGACAACGGCATCGCACTCCTGGGAGCATTCCGCGTCCGGTAGTGTCGCCTCGGGAAAACCGCATTCGGACATATTTGGAAACCAAATCGGTTTCTTCCCGTTTCTTTCGGTTTCTTTTGGTTTCTTTCAGTTTCCAAATGATGCTTTGGGAGACCGGTCGCAGAAAAGGGACATTCCGATCGGTTGATGCGCGTGAATCGCTGCGAGCGCACGAGGGAAGTTCTGGCGCACGTATCCGTGCCCTTCTGTGGCCGACTTCGGCCGCAAAGGACGGGAAAAAAGGGCGGACTTATGAAAATTGGCCAGCCCTTCGGGGCAGGAGTGCGAAGACGGGGATTCTCATCCCAAACCGACCGTACGGAACTTGCGCGTGCTGTTGTCGAAGCGCGCTGGTGCGCTGGGGCGGTGAAGAACCGCCCGGGCGACAGTGTCGGCCCCCGTCCAGCTCGGCGGGGGCGGCAGCGAGGACTTTGGGTCGCGCACTGTACTCCGTGGGCACGCGCACCGCATCGGACGAATTAATCCGCGCGAACGCGGGCTCGGCCAACTCGGTGGCCCGCGGAGCCTCGCCGCGTTGGCTTCGCCACGGGTGTACCGCATGGGCCGATCGGCTCGACGCCGGAGCCCGACCAGGGCTCGACGGCGGACCGTATGGGCGCGCGGCGCTGACTTCGTCGTGACCGTCCGTTCTCGGTCTCCGGAGGAGGTACTGTACGGAAAAGTCGTCGCGGGTGGAGGAGTTGGGAATTTCGGGGGAGTGTTAGGAGGGAGTCAGGGGTTTCGGAGCGTCTCGCAGGAGGGAAATTGGACGACGCGCTTACCGATTCGGACGGGACAGCTGGCGAATCGACCGCCAGCTCGGAGTCGAGGCGGGAGAAAAGCCCGCCCGCACGCACGCGCTTCGGTCTTCGCATCGCGCGCGGAGGACAACAGAGAAACCGGAACGGAATCGCGTGGTCGGATGGGTGGTCGCTACGGGGACGTAGCGAAAGCTAAGGAAGGGGGTCTGTAGTATAACGACGGATGCGCGCGCGGGGAGATTATTAACAGTGCGGCCGTGCACGGTGGACACGTGGGCGGGTGTGCCCACGTGTAAGGAGCGCGCGCGTGCCGAGCGGTCGTAATCTGGCGTACGTGTACAGTAGTGCACGTGTCGGCCAAGCGGTAGTCTACCAGTATGACGCGTGTACGCTAGCACACGTGGCATCCGTGCGGTAGTCTGTAAGCAGCGCGTGTGTACAGTAGTACACACGTGTAGCTGCAGCGTCCGCGCGGTAATTAGGAATTGAGGCGCTAGTTTTTTAATTGTGTACAGTACCCGGCACGCACTAGGCGGCAGGTACTGTATACTGGGACAGGTGTCCGAGGCGTCCCTCTGAGGGGTTAAGACCTGACACCCGTCCCCACCAGTAAACTGGGGCAAGCTCGCCCCCGTCCCTTTCGCGCCTATATACGTCCGTTTCGGTTGTCTATCGCGCGCGATGGCTTCTAACCCGTTACCGGTCGCTCCCGTTCACGCACCACGGGGCGACTGCGCGTAACCGGCCAGTGAGCCACTCCCTTTTCGCGAGCTCGTCCGATCGGTTACCGCGCGCCGCGCGTCTCGCGTCGCGAGCTCCCTCGGCTCATCCTCCGAGTCTCTCGCCCGCTAGGGTTTGAGGAGAGTTGTACCACAACCTCCACCAACGCATAGCACAGCTGGAACATGCCCTAGCCATACACACTGCAGACACCAGCCCCCCCCGGTAAGACACATTTTCTCCTCGATTCCGCAGCGCACCCAACTCACGTCACCAAACCCCACCCCAACCTCAAACCCACAACAGGCAAACTAACCCTCACCGCTACGGGCCAACCCTGCCCGATCACTCACCATGGAAAGACGACGATCTCAACGACGCCTAAGCACGTCACCACCAACACAGTGTGCGCCCCAAAACTCCGCCAGAACCTCCTCTCCGTCCACGACCTAACGCGCTACGGCCATATCACCTTCACCAAAGACCACGCAACGCTGCACGACCCAACACCACTGCCCCCGGCGATCCTCACAGCCGAATTTCATCAAGGTTTATACCGCCTCGACACTCGCTCACTGCACCTTCCTCCCCAACGGGCCATAGGACGTGTGCTAGCAGCCCGAGGCACACCCTACAAGAAAACAACCAAGACGTGCAATAAACCCCCACCTCTACCCACCCCAGCGCGTACCAAACAACTTCCACCACCTTCTCCCCGACGCCCCACACCGCCCTAAACCACCCCACCATCAAAACCAACCAAACTGCACCTCCCTCCACGCACACCGCAACAAATCCGACAACAAGCGCACGAACCAACAACACCGCCAAGACCCAACGCACAACAAACCATGCACGAGTGGCACCTCAAGCTTGGACAACTTCGTCCCCGATCCATAGCAACAATGGCCAAGCACGGCATGCTTCCCATCCTACCCAAAGCACTCCAACACAACCCTCCCAAGCTCTCGTGCGCCGGCTGTATTGACGGCAAAACCGCAGCAGCCCCACACAAGCGCGCTGTACACACTACAACAGCCGGACAAAGCCTCTCCTCCGACGTCTGCGGACCGTTCTCCCTACCGTCAATGCAAAAGAACAAATACTTCATGACGGTGCTCGACACCACCACACGATACCTGGTCGTAGCATTCCTCAACAACCGAGCACAAGTACCAGCCAACCTCACAACAGCCATAGAATCAATCGCAAGCTCAACCGGACGATACCCGCACACTGTAACGACCGACAACGCGCGTAAGTACACATCCAAATATATGCAACAGTTCCTGGCACAACGTGGCATCCAATTCAAACCATCCACACCCTACACCCCCCAGGAAAACTCCTTAGCAGAAAGAATCAACCGCACCATCATGAACGCTGCCCGTGCAGCCCTCACCCACAGCCAACTTCCCCAAGCGTACTGGGAGGACGCAGTACGTGACGCTGTATTCAAATACAACATGAGTTACCACCATGTGGTACAAAACATACCACACACAATCTGGCATGGTGCACCTCCAGCCATCGACAAAATCTTCATATTTGGCCAACTTGGCTCTGTCCCCATACTCAAAACGCCAAAACATAAGCTGCAAACGCGCGCCCACACCGCCCGTTACATGTACGGCATGGACGTCGCACACGTCAAGGTATTCAACCTCAACACGCGCAGCTACCAAACTGTACGCACCAACAATTTTCACCCATACACTAAGCACTCCGACCCCACGCGCACCACCAACGCCGCATTAGCAGCACAGCAACAGCGGAGCAGCATCCCGCTAACCATCACCCCAACCACGACTCCCCCCCGGACTCGCCAACAAGCAAACAAATACCCGGACGCGCGCGAATGGGGCACAGCACACAATGCTGAACTGTACCAACTCGATCTCACACAAGCAACAGATTGGAACGTGAGCGCGCAACTCCCGCCACGCAATGAGATCATACCGATGACCATGACGTACCGATACAAAGCGATAGAAACCGATCCCACCAACGTCAAACGCAAAGCCAGATGCTCCGTCCGGGGCGACGTCATGCTCCCAGACATCCACTATGACCAACACAAAGTCGCCACATTCATGGCGGAAAAGACCACAGTACGAATCTTTTTCGCACTCGCAGCAGCGCACCCCATGCACCTGGAACACTTCGACATCACAGGAGCGTATCTGCATGAAGCATACGAACACGACACCCCAGTATATATCTGGCAACCCAAGCGTTTCGACGGCTCATACAAACACGAGGCCGCAGCCGGGCAACTGAAAGGAAACGTCTATGGAACACCACCTGCGGCACACACATACATAACAAAACTCCACGCGCACCTCAAACAACACGGCTACAAGCAAGCCAAATCCGACCCCTCGCTCTTTTACAAACGTACCCAAAACTACGTCATCCTCATAGCCGTCAGTATGAACGACTTTCTGGCAGCCGCCAGCACACAAGCCCTGAACGACGACTTCCACCAAATACTACAGGCCAAGTACAAAGCCAAACGACTCGGGAAACCCACGTCATACCTCAACTGGGACGTATCCTACACCCCGGAAGGCATACACCTATGCCAGCGACAACACATCCAACATGTCGTGCAGTACATCAACATGCAGGACGCCGCACCACACCCGACCCCATACGCTGATGGAGCAACAGTAGACCCACCCAGGCCCGCAGAAACACCGAACAACACCATCAGCGAACACTACAGAAAGGCACTAGGCGAAATCCGATACATAGCAGACTGCACCCGCCCAGACATTAGCTACGCCACAGCGGCACTGGCACGCGCAACACACTGCCCCACGCAACGCCACTGGAACTTCCTCAAGCGCACAGTCCGGTATCTGTTAGGAACATCAACACATGGCATCCTACTACCACGTAACCCAACAGCACCGGCCCTCATAAGCTATGCGGACGCCGATATCGCCAACGACACAGTATCCCGCAAATCCATCTCCGGAGCAGTCTCCCAAGTATACGGCGGCACCGTGCACTGGCTGTCCAAACAACAGCCTCTCGTAGCACAGTCCACATGCGAGGCTGAATACATCTCTGCAGCCGAGACGGCCCAAATAACGGTATGGATCGGCAACCTGCTAACGGAACTAGGTTACCGCCAACACCAACCCACCACATTGTGCATGGACAACGCTGCAGCCATCACCATAGCACGAAACACAGCGCCCACAAAACGACGCAAATGCATAGATATACGATATCACTTGCTCCAAGACCTCACCCACCACCAAGCAATCACCCTTAAGCACGTAACAAGCCGGCGCATGTACGCCGACATCATGACCAAACCGCTGAAGCCAATGCCATTCAACGAACACCGTGCCAACCTCCGCGTCCAACCCCCATGCCACCAAGTACAGTTTGACCTCACCCCCACCGTCATAGGCCCGCAAACCGCGCGTCAGGGGGACTGTGATGACCCACGAAATGAAGATCGTCGACGCGCGGTTCACAGGCATGACACCCCAACCGCTCTGATGGTCCTGTAGCAGGTGATCACCCACAAGCCAGCCACAGACTAGACCACACCATTTGAGGTAGATAGCAGCGCCAGGACCGAATAAAAGCGCGCCGTCGGCCGCCCCGCCGCTGCGGGACGACCGGAGGCACGAAACTTACTTCGTCACACAGTGCTTGAACATTCTTGTAGCTTCCTTGTTCGATGGAAGCGGTGGTACTGGCAGGACCGTTTCGGATACAGTAGGTTCTGTGGGCCAGGGGCAGGGATTTCATATGTTAGAAACGAAAGGGTTTGATGCAGAGCCGGAAGCGTATCCATATCAACTACGAGAAATCGAGCAACATGGTGCAGGGCCCTCCTCGATAGCGTAGTGTACAAGTTGAGAAAACGTCTAGCTTACGGGCAAGGTAGGACTACAAGTGGATGGGGAGCACAGCAGAGCGAGTGTTGCCGATTCCGAGTGCATGGGGGAAAGTAGGACGGCGAAAAAGGTTGAAGAGTAAACGATAAATTTGAAAGAAAAAACAGAAGGTAGTTGATGGACGGGGGAGGAGGGAGTGGGGGATGCGGGAGTAATTGAATAAGGAAAACATAAGGGGTGAGGGTGGGGTGTGTCCTGGAGGAGGGACGCCAGTGAGAGGGAGGTAGCAGTACAGTATATGGGGACGCAGAGGCGAGGTACTGAAGGGTAAATTACCTTGACCACGCGCAAACGGCAAAACTGGGTTTCGTGTGCGTCTTCCCCACACTGACTGACTCTTTTCTTTGCCGTCGCAAATATTTCGACTACGTCACGCTCAAACCACAAATCACAGCGCCGTTACATCCCGCAATGCATATGTATCACGTGCACAATTACTTTTGGCTTTCTCCCCGCATTCTATTTTTATCATATTTTTACAGACACTCTTTCTTTCTCTGCTCCCCTCATCTCTCCACTCCCGGTTCCTCTCTAGGCAGCATCTGGCCCCCCTCCGTGTCATTTCGCCTCTACTCCTTGCCATATTTCAAAACACCCTGTCCTCCGTCTTCGTCTCGCTGACGAGCCGATGTGCAAACCGATCTCCTGCAAACGTCGGAATCGCCATTGGCGGTGGCCGCCTCGCCATTAACGAAGTCACGCACCGCGCAGACGTTCTCAACGCTGCTGCCCTTTCCATCAATTTTTACGAGGGGTGCACTGGTCGTCTTAGAATCAACGTACCCTGGTAGGCTTTGTCCTATGCTCCGTTCAAAAAGAATATGAAGAGAATTCGCGCCTCGTCCCCATTCCCAAGCAATCGCCTTCGTCGATTCATAATTTGTCAACTTCATGGCTGCCTAACTGCTTATCTGGTTCTTTCGTTTTTGCGTACTATGTTAGCACTGTGTGCTTGTAGAGCAATTTGTCATAGTAGAATTACGAGACTTCTATGGCGATTTCTTGGGCTGGGCCACTGTTGCTACACAGACAAGGCCTGCGGTCCCAAAATGTCGATTTCAACTTACGGGCACCCTAGCTCTGTCGTGATGATAAGCTTGGTATCAAGCATGTGAATGTAGGTAACGATGACTTGAATGGCATCCTGGAGATGCTTGTGAGTATTTTATTAATGAAGCAATGTTCAAGTGCTGAATTTATGCAAGGCGATTCTAGTCACGAAGATTTAAATTTCCAAAGTCAAGTGAGTTTTGCCCCTCAAAACCTGTAGTAGAGTTGATGCATTTCGACAAACCGAAGACTTTGAACCGATCGATACTCACTAACGATTTCGTCATTGTTTCCTAGCCCCCAAACTTGCACGAACATTCCTTTTCGTGGCATTTAAAGCACGAATTTGAGCTTCGATATCTTCAAGATTCTCATCTGAGCCGACAGAATTTTGTGACGTGTCGCCTGAGTGCTCAGAGCTGCCGGACTCGAAGGTAGGGACCCTGCGACTACTTTTTGTTCCCGGGGTCTTAGGAGTGGCCGTGGGAAGCGTGTCTGAGTGCGACGTGACTATTACCTGTTTGTTACTTTTCTGTGATGTGCCGTTGCGACGCGGGCTTGGAAAAAGCGGCGCGGGTTGAGGACGTGCTGGTGGTGCGAGAGCTTTAGTTGCACAGTTCACAGAAGGGAGCTGTGTAGATAGGACGTGTCTTACTTCTGCTATTCCTTGTCTGAGCACATTTCGAGATCTTTTCACTCTTTCGTCTGTGACTCAGTGATTTGCGATCTTTGAGCGTTTTTCCGTTCAGATTTATGCCAGTCAAAGCTGATCGAATGAGAGATGAAGCAGCATTTTGGGGGGACGGAGATTGGTGGAATGGGTTCAGAATATGGATCCCCGTTGTGAAGAGGTGGTATGGGTACTGCAGAAGCTGGAGATCCATCTTCAAAATTCGCATCATGAACAATTTGTGCTGCTGTACCTGTAAGTAGCGATCTTCCTTTTGAACCGCTCGGGACTTCTGCAGTGCTCCCTCCGGGCACCTTCTTGCCAGAGCGTCGTGCAGTATTCATCTTTTGTTCTATTAGCTTACGGACTGCCCAATTTCTTTGCGCTTGGTTGAAGACGCGCCACATGCGTTCAGGACGTGAGGAAAAATGGAAAACAATATTTTCTATCTGCTGATATAGCTGGGGGCTATGTAGATTGTTTTGACATTCGTGAAGCTGCTTCTTCCCATAATCATTGAGAATATTGGCTCGGAGCATGTCACTGATAGACCTTTTTGCTGCCTTGTTTCTCTGTATGTTTTGTCAAGGAGTCGTCGAACCAAAGGTACTGCATTGCAACATTGTTTCCATGTTTGCGATTGTCATCAGCAATATATTCTCCCAACTTCTGACAAACGTTGATGTATCTATTGGTGTCCCTGATCTTGTTGCCGGTAGGCATACTGTCTGTGCAACTCATATCCCGCTTCGAGCGCTCTATGATTGCTTCCGGGATTGGATCAGGGCCCTTTGTAGAGACATGAGGCGGCATTTTCGAGATGGTATTTTGCATTGGTGAGGTGACTTGATGGTACGGCAGCATGGGAATGCCCTGATGCAACATCGGTGATGCTGATGTGATAAATGTCGATATGGGTTGCGCCGGTGAGGCTGTAGGCGGCGTGTGAGTAGACTTCAGATTGGTCTGCACAGGAAGAGGCGCTAGTAGGGTCGGGGGTAGGCGATGGGATAAATTTGCTTTGGGAACATGATCCCCGGTGGCAGCCGAAGTCGGCATGACAAATATGCTTTTGGTCACACTCTTGGGCACCACTGTTCGTCGAGAGTCTCGACTTCGACTTCTTGGAAGCGGGGATTGGACTCCAAATCGTTTGAAGTACAACTAATATCTGAGCTTCCGCTTCAAGCGTTTATGGTTTTGTGATCTTCATGCTCCAGCCTACACAGAATTTTACGCAACTTTTTTTCGCTTGGATATGTTTCGTTTCGCTCTTATGGACCACTAATCTAATTTTGCGATGCTCTACCTCTAGGTATATGATCGTGTACTTCGCTATGATTTCGATCATTATTAGAGGGCTTCATTCCACGTTACTGACTTTCGATCTACTTGGGATGATCGGGAGATATATCTGCCTGGCAGAGTATCGATGTGCCTGCCGGCCTCCGGGAAAACCTGTGTGCAAAAGTACAATGAAGCGGCACAGGTCGACAGCTAACATTAGACGTGCTTTCAAAGGCCTGTCGCCATTGCGAAGTGGTCCGAAATACTGGGAGGGGAAGGCAGCGGAGCAGTATCGAATTTTTCGAGGAACGCCCGTGTGTGAGACAGCAACTCATGCTCGTGCGATGCCGTCGCGCTACGTTCAAGGTACCGATTTACTGTCTTTGGCTACACGCCAACCGTCACAAGTAGCAGATGCCCAGCACCTTGAACGAAATTTTCTTCGTGGTCTGGATTCTGATCTGCTCGAAGGGTATTCAACATTTTCTTTCCCACCTCTGCCAGGGCGACATGCATCTGAAAGGTGCCTGGATAAGAGAAACCCACAAAAGAGTATCATCGATTCAAATGTTGTCGAAAACAGATCCGTGGATTCCGAGGAGATTTCATCCACGCCAGATGTTCGAGGAACGACGGAAGATATGTCTCATGCCGAATACCAGTACAGTAATCAGAGATGTATAATGCGAAGCTGTCGGTATATAAGAGGCGACGGATACCAAGATATGCCAAGGAGCGTTTCTGCAGCCAGAAAGTTCAGATATGGCGCTAGGATGAGGTTCATTGATTGAGCTTCAAAACGAAAGGATTGGTTGGAGACCTTTGTGGAATTTGGAGTGACTGCGTCCCTCATGAAGAAAATTCTGTTGAACCTTGGCGATTCGATCTCATCTATAGCAGTGAAACGTAATTTGCTGAAGTATTCCGGGTTTGAAAGTGACAAGTACCGTTGTTGTCGGACGCACATGCTCCTCCATGCAGTGAGGGACCAAAGACCATCGTCTTTGACAAAGTCTTGTGGAATATGCGAGCAGCTTGGGAGGGATCCTGATTACTGTACATTCGAATATTTTTGGCTTCTACCAAGATTGCGCTCGTGGGTCATGAATCGCCAAACATGTCAATATCTTTACGATTACAGAAACAACAAAATTCAGGAAAGGGAAGACTTGGTGACCGGCGGTGGTCCTTGGCGATGTTATGAAGATTTTTTTGACAGGAAGCTCTACCACGAGATCATAGAAAGTTTCGGGGGGGAAGAAGCTACAATGTATGATATTTTCATCTCAATTTCATGCGATGGATTCCAGGCTTTTGAGAACAAAGCGTACGATTGCTGGCCAATTATCGCGCTGGTTCACAACATTCCGCCGAATATGCGCTTCCTGTTGAAGAACGTACTGCCTTTAGGATTTGTGAAGGGACCTGCCGAGCCTGTCCGACTGGACACATTTTTCATTCCCTTTGTGAAGGAAATGATGGACATCAACAGAGACGGTGGAACTTCCTTGATGTTCTTCGACGGCCATGTTCGAAAAGTTTGCGTTCATTGTCTCTGGGGTACTGGTGATAGCCCGGCTGTCTCCAAAAAGGCCGGTTTAATGCGTTCGAATGGTAAGTCGCCATGCCGTGATTGTGGAATTCAGGGGATTTGGGCAGCTACTTCGAGACACTATTATTTCCCATCTCAAATTAAGAGGGAGCGAGGTAAGCTTATTCGTCAATACAATATTGACGAGTTGCCGCATAGAAAACCGACGAAAATCAATGACATTCTGTGTATGCTGGAAGGAAGTTCTGATTTCACGCCAACTCAACAGAACGATATTTCGACAGAGACGGGTATCAAACGGAAAACTGTACTCCACGAGTTAACCACTTTTCGGTTGTTTGCCTCTCTCCCAATAGATGTAATGCATCTGTTCATGAACATTTCAAAAGATTTGATGGAACTATGGAAAGGTCAGAACGTTCACTTGAATCGCCATAATATCGTTGATGAATTTGTCATCGGTAAGAAGCAATGGAACGATATCGATCAATAAATAGCAGGCATTGGTAGAGGAACATCGTTAAGTACCTTTGGAAAATCTCCACGCTCGTCGCAACTGTACAACAGTTGGAAGGCAGCTGAATGTAAAGAATTCTTTGGTAGTTTCGGGCTGGTGGTATTGGATGGTTACCTTCGCCCAAGGTACATGAACGGGTTTAGACTGTTGGCATCGATGATTGAAATCAGTCGGCGGCCATTGTTGATGGAGGGAGACGTTGAAAAGCTTCACCGCTGCTGTAAGGAATTTGTGAAGCACTTCGAAAAAAATTATTTTTGTTTCGAAGAGCATAGGCTCGGCCTTTGCAAGTCCACAATCCATGCAGTTCTACATCTGGCAGATACCGTGAAGAATTGTGGTCCGCTGGCCATTTGTAATCAGTTCTGGGTTGAAAGGTTTGCAGGATATGCAAAAGGAAGGCTCAGCGCCACAAAGCTTGCTGCTGAAGCACTTACAGAAAGCGCAAAGTTTGCAGAATCATACAAAATGCTTTATGTGAAACATTTTGTTTTGTCTGATGATGACAATGAGCGCTTTGTCAAATTAGGAGATCGTGATGCGCTTAAACCGCTTCCTCCAAAAGATATTGAGTCTTTGTGTGATCCTTTTCATACCCGAATGAGGACAATGAAACTTTTACAAATGTACATTGAGAGGTATAAGGAATGCAATGTGCAGCAGTCGGCAAAGGCCGTGGAGGGAAATGATTTGTTATGTTTTGGGAGACTTCGGGTGCCGTGCGGGGAGGGCGAGGAAGTTATTGGCGTGTGTAAAGCTCGGAGACATCAGCAAACTTTGTCAAGGGCCGACCACTATGTAGCAGCTGAATTTTCTCCAATAGATGGTGGTGAAATTCGGCCTGTCTACTATGGCCGGGTGATTAAGATTTTGGTTTATCATTTCTAAACATTGTCATGGGAAGACGCTCGAGTTATTGTTTCGGTTGATTGGGATGAGGGACTGAGGGTGACCAGCAAGGACCAGGTTATGTGTGTTGCACCAAATGAGAGGAATTCAGGAGAGCAACAGTGGAGGACGCCTCTGTCATACTCAATCAGATTGGCGTAGTGCAGCACCGGGATCCATTATCACGAACGATCAAGACGTATTTCTTGGACCCGCAGCGTGATGCAAACGGCCTTCTTGACCCGTACGCATGCTCGCCAGACGGCGTTAACCGTACCTTGCAAGCAGTTAGATAACGATGCATAGTAAACTGGACGTGACCACGAACGAGGTGGGTATTGCCACAACCAGATAACAATTACAGCTTACAGTACTAAAAATGACAATTAATGCATTGCTGGTCATTTGCGAAGGGCGAAAGTGAGCCATTCAAATAACTGGGATAGAGGCATCCAGGGCGACACTCTCTTCAAAGGAAAAAGTACATCTATTGGTTCAAGAGTGGTTCATTTGGAGCACTTGAGGAACATTAGTCTCACTAGTGGAGGTTTCTGACGGCATCAGCGGAGGACATTTGGAGCATTTCCGCTAACCGGTAAACTGGTATACAAATCAGCTTTATCAGCGCTTATGCTCCACTCTCGCCCTCCAATGAAATCCCTCAAATCCTCCATGTAGCGTCCAATGCTCCGCCCCTCACCTCCCTCAATCATCCATTGATGCTCCTTCTGACAAAAATAGTTGATTTCCCAGTGCTCCACTAATGCTCCACTAGTACTCCCAGGTGTTTACTAGGGGGAGAAGCGGCCTTCCCTTCGGTAAACGATTCGGGACTGCGGAGCTCCAACTGAAACAGAAGTGACCGGACTCACCTAGGGACATCGTTTGAAGTGTGTAAAAATGCAACTTACGCGATTCTAGCCTAAAAAACCGTTCGACCTGACAAAATACGTTGACTTTACTTTCCTACAAACGGTTGTTTTGACCACGAAACAACCGTTTTTTGGCATATACCAAGTGCCCATGGTTCGGAACCATGGGCAATTTCAGCTGCGAAAATTTTTCGAAAAAATTAAACGGGAGTGCCCGTGGTTCCGAACAATGGGCGGTTTCAGCTGCGAAAAAATTTCGAAAAAAGTAAATTTAAATGCCCATGGTTCCGAACCATGGGCATTCCCGACGGTCTGCACGTCCGACCAATATGGCCAAAACGTTTGAAACGGTTCTGGTGCAATATAAATGACTACTACTTCTGTGTGCCGTTGGTATACGAGGAGAAATGAAGTTTACAAGAAGTTTGTTAAAAGGAGACATACGTTTTTAAGTAGAAACTGGTTTTATTGCGGAAATATCAAAGTGGACACTTATTCCTCGTCGTCGCTTCCTTCGCTATTGTTAACAAGTTTGTCATCGTCTCCATCAACGCCACCCCCTGATTCCCGATCATCGCCACTATCCTGACTATTTTCATCGCTTCCATCTTGAGCTCCGGGGTTTTCTTCAGCACTGCTATTTGGGTTTGAGGTAGCCTCGAATTCATTTGAGTCTTCAAACCTCGGCACAATTCCAAAAGAGAAGAAAACAGAATCCGGGAGCTTCTTTCCTTCCGGGTCAAAGTACAGATGGTAGCGGAGGTTAGTCTCATCGTTGAACTGTTTCTCGTACCCAGCACCAGCATCAGTGCTATACCCATGACCGAACAAGACGGATATGGGTCGGACAATTATTTTTCTCAGCTTCAATGCGTTTCCAAAGCTGATGAGATCCTTCAGCGGGTTGAAGACGAAGTTATGGGAGTAGTTCGACACCCATAAAGGGAATGGTTTTGCCCCACTCACGATAACGAAATACCCTGGACTGCGACCACGCTTGCTTCAATGAGGCACTTGAAAGTCATTGTGCGGCGTTTGGCGAGGGCAATCCTTCCCAGTGAGAAGGAAACGACCCCCTGAGCGTGCGGTCCAGATCTTCTTCTCCTCACTGTTCCTGATACCAAGAGATGATTGACTCCAATACGGAAAAACGATTGAGACGGGGAAACAAGAATGTAATGGAAAAGGAAGGTGATCGGTAAAGGGAATGAGGGAATAGAAACGGATAAAGAGAGGAGTCGCGGAAGGACAGTTGACAAAGGGGGAAAGAGATAAATCAGGAGCAATGAAGAGAGAAAAGTGGAAACAAGACGAGTAGATTAGACGAAGATGGGGTAGAGGAAGTAATAAACTCAATAGCCCAACACTTTTATATAGGATAGTAACCTGCCAAATGATGAGAACGTTGGTTTTAGACGAAGGAGATGGTTTCCATGTCACTTGGACAAAATAAGACTGATTTCACCTTTCAAAACCCTGTAAAGTACCTTGCTTATGTGTTAATTTGCCACATACAGAGGCCGTCTTTCCACTTGCGGTCCGCGAAGCGACCGAATTTAGTTTGAAATTATAGCATTTTTTCACCTTTTTATTTTACTGAAATAAATTAATGAAAGTCCATCATTATTGAGTGCCATACCAATTCGTATACGGAGGCATACCGTTCCGAAGCGCCTCCTCAGCAACCCCCAGGTAGTGACCGTTAGAATTTTTACAGAAGTGGTCGTCGCGCTAGAGCGTGGTGTGCGTCGATAGTCGCGGCCATTAGAGCTTTTGCTCACGTGGTGTTCCCGCAAGAGCGTAGTATGTAGTTTTGAACTCCTCAGTTTAAGCACATTTTACAAGAGCGGTGTATTTGTACAGAAGAGATTAGGTGCCGGAACCAAGTGGCTCGATTTACGTGATTGATCATATCAGCAATAACATATTGAATGTATGCGCAACAACCTGTGTAAACAAAGTAGAGATATATCCTACCATTTTTCCAATTCTGTTTATCCCATATCAACATACAATGAGTCCTATGCATTCTGTTGATACTATAAGAAGGCTCCAGCTTCACTCATGCACGATTGGTGAATTTTTGTTATCATCGAGAACGCTTTTTGTTAACAACGATTAGCAAACAACTCCGGGAAGGTACGTTTACTTCTTTCTTCTATGACTGAGGCAGCCAAGATGATGATCTGTAAAACACCTGCACTTTAATTCAACGAATAAGCCAAGTCAGAAAACTGCTCGGACAGCCAGACCCCCGGGAGTGCCCATGGATCGGAACCATGGGCACTCCCGTTTAATTTTTTCGAAATTTTTTCGCAGCTGAAAGTGCCCATGGTTCCGAATCATGGGCACTCCCGACAGTCTGGTCGTCCGACCAAAAAAAAATTCTCAAAGCCTGATCATTCCCTAACAATTTCTCACATAACTTCTCACCTTCTCACTCATTTCTCAACGTCACGACAGACAAACGACTACTCCCATTCGAACATGACTTCACGGCCCAAGGAAGGGAAGACATCGGCATTTGCCACAACCCTGCTCACTCTGTTTGTCCACCTTCTACAAACAGACACATTCAAAGCAGCATTCCAGCTGGATTCTTCTAGCACGTCCAACATACTCAAATGGATCATGGATCAAGATACCGACGAGCCGCAAAAGATCAAGGACTTGATGCTAAAGAAGCACGGCGAGCGCAAAATCCCTCGTCGTTTCGATCTATGTTCAAAACCGGACCGGTGGCGCTCCGAGAGCTCGGCACCGAGCAGATCAAACAGGTGTTCAAGGTTGCCGTCTCTCTTGTAATGTATGGAGAGAAGGACAAACGCGTGCTGGAAATGTACCGCCTGCTCTTGGCTTCCGGCCAGCTCGGCCCAAGCCTCCTTGTCAGCACTAAATATGTTCCCTCCAAGTGCAACAAGTACGTCGTGCAACAGGATTCGAAGTTTCGGACCAAGGTTTCCAGACCCTTCGAAGTTCTGATTCACTTTCACGCATTACACGTCTGCGTCGCTGCCGCGAAGAAAAGGTCTGGGAAGACCGAGAGATGTGGCTTCAAGGTTGATACGCCCAGTGGGAATCGCATGGGCTTCGGGGTTCAGCTCATTGTCAACGCGTGGACATCTCTAGCAAAAAGGATCGGCCTGGATTGCTGCGAAAATCTTGTCTCTCCGTACCTGTTCTTCGAAAAGGAGAAAGGAGAGTTCAAGCCTCTCGAAAGGAGAGAAGATGGTTTCGCCCCGATCACACACAAAGAGACTTTTCAAACTAATGACGGGCCCGCCACACAAGTTCAGCATGTCGATCCTGTCGCCTGGGAGAGGAGCATTAGGGGATATTTCCTTTTATAATATAGAGATTGGGATTTAGGAGTAGGATGGTTTTTGTACTTTAGGGGGTTTAGGGGATTTAGGGGATTAGGGGATTTAGGGGATTTAGGGGAGTAGGGCGTATATATTATATATTAGGAATTTAGGGGGTTAGGAAGGTAGGTTGTTTAGGAGGGTATTGTGGGTTAGGAGGGTATTGTGGGTTTGGTGGGTTCGGTGGGTTAGGAGGGTATTGTGGGTTAGGTGGATTAGAAGGATTATGTGAGTTAGGTGGATTAAGGGGTTTAGGTGGTTTAGGTGGACTAGGTGGATTAGGTGGTTTAGGTGGTTTAGGTTGAGATTGGGTTTAGGTGGTTTTGCAGGTGTAGCAGGTTTAGGTGGTTTAGCAGGTTTAGGTTGGGATTGGGTGTAGGTGGTTTAGGGGTTTAGGTTGGGATTTGGTTTAGCAGGTTTAGCAAGTGTAGCACGGGTAAGTGGATTATCAGGTTTAGGTTGACCGTGGGTTTAGGTGGTTTAGGTGGTTTAGGTGGTTTAGGTTGAGATTGGGTTTAGGTGGTTTAGGTGGATTAGGTTGGCTAATCGTCTATATTAAATACCCACCGAGAGATGTAAATTTTCAGATCCAACCAAAACAGCATTTTTCGGTCCCAGTGTCCCAGTTGTCCGAGTCAGTCTCTGAGTGTCAGCATGTCCGAGTTCGATTCCTGGTGGGGGCTCTGTAAGCAGCAAGTTGACTGACTGAGCGAAATGCCACGTAAGACGGTGTGGCTTAGAGTAAGCTTTTCTTCTGTAAAGTGCGCAGATGTTGTTTTGTCATAGTTTCTGACGGCGTTACGAAATTTTCGAATTTCTACTGTAAGATCAACTGGAAGCAACGTTTGATGCGCAGTTTACACCATTGCGAAAAGGTCGAAAACAAGCCGGTACGGTGTGGTCCGATTTCCGTTTCAATCCTCAATTTCTGTTTTTTTTATTTTTTTGGGTCTACAGTACCACCGCCGCCGCCGCCGCCCGTCCCCGTCCTGTCATCATCACACATCATCACCGTCGTCCCTTCTTCCATCTTTTCTTCCCACCGTCCCTTCCCCTTCCAGTTCAACCCCCTCCCCATCTCTGCAACATGCTGCTACTTACTATCTGTTCTGTTCCCCGCTCGCAATCGTGTGCACCAGGATCACCTCTTCCCCGACGAATAATCGGGCATACGCGCCACGCCGCGTGAGTGAGTGAGCGTGCGTGTGAGAAGTGAACCGCCTGCACTCTTCTCAAAACTGCTCCCGCCTTCATCGCACCGTCGATGCTTCGCTCCCGCGCGACAGCGTTACCGATGTCGGATGACTCTGGGCTGTGAGCTTTTGGATTGCCTCTATATTTTGTTCGCGATGGATTTCGCGATTTTCCCGAGTTGATGACATCTTCTAATTCTTCTTTGTCTGTATCCTTCTTTTCTTCCTCCCCTGCTGCGCACCCACAGCAGTCTCTGCGCACCCCTTCACCACGCCGTGTGCGACGCATGAGCTGCATTAGCTATCAAAAAGTGATTCTTTCCGTCTGTTTCGCTACGTCCTACGTCCACAGTATGTATGTACTACTCAAAGTAGGCCGAAATCAGATTCCGGATACTGAGTGTGTCTTTGTCGTCGCCACTGTAGATTGGCAGGGCGACGTCGGGTTGCGATGGAAAGATTTTCTCATTCGTCATGCATCACAAGGGGAGCGCTCTCAAGAAAATCACATGCTGACTATGGCGGTGCACAAAATTTAACGGGTAGTTTGGTTCAGCGTTCGTGAGGCATGCTGCCTTGGATTCAATCCGCAAGGCAAAAAACTTTCGCATGCGCCAGCACATGGCGGAATATGCAGCGATGATTGTGCCTTCGTATCTTGCAACTGAATCAAAGGGCAAAATGTGGCATAGAACAGATGTTATGGAGAAAAGGCGGAAGAAGAGAAATTTTGTTCTACGAGGAGCTACGATCACGGTTGTCCAGTGGAGCATGCCCCATCTTCTCGACAGTAGACCATCGATATCTCCTTCATTGACAGTTCCGACGCCATAGTAGGTTTTCGGGGTGGGGACGTCAGCCAACGATCCCATGGTTCATTGCACATTGCAACCACCAACCCTCTCAAGGGTTTCGGAAGAATGCCGCGGTGTTGATCCGGGCTTCATTAATCTGCAGCCTGTACACAGCCCTGGTACCGCTATGCTGCCGCATCGCGAGAGTAGAGATAAATAGGATCATTGCAGTGGATACATGTAAGAGCCTTCTGTGGCGTGGTACTGGACAGCTTTGTACCGTAAGCTTTGATACACAGGTGGCGGTTGGGAAGAAGCGAGCCTATAACGGACGTGGCACGGGCGAGGATCGAGGCGTGGCAATGGAGACTGAATTTCAGAAGTGGTCCCCGGTGTGCTTTCCGAGCATGGAAACCACGGATTGCATCCCCGGATTGCAACCGGGGATTTCCACTGCTGACAGCGTAGCGTGGTGTGGCGCACAATCGATGATACTTCGAGAATCATCGGGGGTTGTCCTTTCAATGCTGGAATAATCCCAGCGCAGTCCATCGGGAGGCGGCGGTGGGGGGGGGGGGAAGGAAATGGGCGATGCAACGTCGTGGCTCGTGTCCAACGTGCGATTTTCTGTCGTATGTCTTGCTGGAAGAGAAGCAGATGTCATAAAGACATTAACGGGGACCGAATGCAGCTAGGTCGAAAGCAATACCAAAGTGGAATGAAAGATACAGATGGTCAAGGCGCGGCTGAGTGAGGATTGGTGCGACACAGCCAAGAATACTTACTAGAAAGAATAGGTGACGAGGATGTGTTTTTCTTCGGCATTCACTTTTGTAGCAGCCGCCCCGCGGGGATTTATCTCTTGAGGCAAGACACGTGAGGGGGTGGAATACGCACAAGGAGCGGGGGTGTCTTGGGTATGTGGCCGCGTCTCTGGCAGCAGCTTGTTCGACAGAGCGCATTCTTGACGAGACATCACACGTTTACTCGTGAATGTCGGGAAAAATTGGATCTCTAATCAAATCTTGTGTGCTCTTGCGTCGATCGGACAAGCATATGTGTAATTGTACACCGCTAGGGAAGCGGAAGACCGTGTGCCCTGAGAAGACGCCCTGCACTGTGTGGGGGACAGTTTGCCTTCTTTGGGCTGAGATATCGCATGCGACGTTGTGGTCTGGGACGAGCCGATCTGCAGGTGGCATCAGCCTTATGCCCTTCGCAATGAATACGAAGGAAAGTGCGAAGGTTTTTTTTGAGAGGGGGGGGAGCATCATCGTCAGGACGACAGTCGACAGTAGGGGAGCCATGAAAAGCTTCAGGACAAGCATCGCACATAAGGCTACGCAAGGGAAGAGTTTGCGCGAAGGCGAGAGGACGAGTCTGAGGCTGTCCTGGTTCAGTTGGAGACTACAGTAGACTCAAGAGCTTCATGGTCCACTCCAAGCGCACTGGCCTCGCCGTAGAAGATGTCGCCACTGCGTTGTGGAGGCGCAGCGCCGAGCCCGTCATTGCGCTGGGTGTCAGGGGGCCAGCAAAGAGAGTTGGGGACGTTGAGGGCGTGTATATATATGAGGACGGATAAGCTTGTCAGGTTGGATGATTTGATCACAAGGGAACTGCCAGGAGGAGGGGGAGGGGTCACCGAGGCGGCGGGTTGGGTTGCGTTGGACGAAGAGCAAGTGGTGGGGGAGAATGGGAGATCAGGTGGAAGGGCAGCGCGGCGAAGAGGCTTTCAGAAGGGTACGTCCACTATCACTTGTTTTCTTCGCGATATTTTCCTGTCGGATGACCGCCGAACTGACATGGTCATCAAATGTAATTTTCGACAATTCGGCAGAATCCAAGCAGAGTTTGATGCTTTTGTGAAGACAGTTGAAGATGTCATGGCTGATGCAGAAATGGAGTCTGCGAGCGTTGACGCGGTTTTGCGGGACATTGCGGCGATGAAAACGATTGATCCTGTTCTTCTTCTTGCCCAACTAGTGGTCCTAATTTGCAGCAGCATGGTTCACGAAAACGCAGGAGCATCGGGGCGTACTGAAATACTGTATCACACGACACGGCTGATCTATGCCATATGCTATCAAGAAACACATTTCGGAATTGAGGCTTACTATGGCCAAATCCTAGCGCCGTTTCTAACGTGCCTACTCGGACGTCGGTTGGGGAGACGGGATCATTGGCCTCGCGGCGACGTACTTGGAGACAGAGTGAGTGGGGGTGGCAATGTCGTCCAGCAGACGGACAAGCTCGCCTGTGCGGTCAGTCGGGTCGGGACGGAAGGAGGCGCAGACGTGCGAGGGGAAGACGGTGGCGGACATGTCGGGCGGGGAAGGGAAGAGGACGTGTGTGGGCGGGTGGCTCATTGAGGGCGGGGCGCCAGCTCGGAAAGACTGGCGCTCAGTGAGGTGACGACGTGGGACATGGTGCGAGACGGAAAGTTGGGAAGGCTGCGGGAAAGGTGGAGAATGGGGGAAGGATGAGGTCTGTTGTGCTCCTTGATCTGAAAGTTTGTTTAAAGGTCGGGAATTCGAGGAGAGTTGTTGGTGGATGGATAGGTGATTGGAGGCTGCAGATGATCAACGTGGCTAGCGAATGGGACAAATACGCGGCCATGAGCGGCAGTATGAAGGTCGAACGGAACGGCTCTGGGAAGTTGTATGCAGAAGTGACGGATGTGCGCACTGCGCGTCTCGGATGCCGCCATGTCTTAACCTCCTCCTCCCTCATCCATTTGTCCCCACCGCAGCCGCCCGGGCCCCCCCTTCCTCCCCCCCTACGGAACCCATCTTCGTTGCCGTGTTTTACTTTCTAAACTCACCCCCCCCGCCCCCGCGGCATTGTCACCCTCTGCTCCACTGCCGCCCTACCGTTATCTGCGTTCAGTGCGCTGAGGTACACACATATAAGACCGCCATCTACTTGACGCATCTCTGCCACTGATCCAACTTCCCGCCCATGTTCAATCTGAATTAGTCGGCAGCCCTTATGAAGGCAGAGTGAGGGGCTGCCGTCCCGTGTTGACTATCAGCAGAAGCCTCGTCCATGGTTGCAGCTCCCTTAAAACCACCCTCGACTGATTCATGCGTACTGCTTTGGTTGTATCTCAGTTAATGATTTTCATTGAAAGTGTAAGGATCAAGCTCTTCAAAGGTCATTGGATTGGAAATTGGAACATGACTCATGTCCCGGTCTGGCGTGTTTTTTACGTTCTTGATAGTCGCACAGGCCATGTTCTCTTTATTTCGTCAGAAGAAATGGTGCCCATACTATACCGCCAGACTTTGTCTCAGCTTCGCTCATGTTATTGTCTACAACTACCAATACTTTGTAGATCCCAAGATCGATGTTCTTATATCGAAGAACCTTGAACGAGAAAACATTCTAGACATCAGTCTGTCTGCAGCTTTCATGCTTAACCGCGTCCCTTTTGATGAAGGAGAGGCGGGAGAACTCTACGCCACTCTTGGAAAATGCTTTCCTCGATTGTTAGTCCGGCAACACAGATCGATCCTCTGTTTCGGCGTAAGTGTTGCGCCCCCTCTTCTTCAAGCAGAAATGCCAAAACCACCTCCTCCGCAAGGGTTTGCCGCCTCGGAGTCTGAGTCTCAATGAAAGTACCATCAAAAGCACCACCACTACGACCGAACCCAGCCACCTCACCATCCCAATAATCATCAATCCCCCCTAGTTGCCCGCTTATCTCTAAATAGGTTATGTAACTCGCATAGACGTCCACATGTTGATCGGCAGTAGGAATTATGTCTTCGCCATTGCAGGAGGCCGCACTAGATCCGTCGCCCTCCTCGGTGTCAGAGACGGAGGCCAATTCCTCTGTGACCATTGGGACGGCAGCAGAATCTGTAGGAGGCCCCAAAATCACTTCCAACTCGGCAGCGAACGTAACTTTCTTCAAGTTTCCCATTTCTCAAAAAACAAAAGAGCCTGAGACGGTGGGCAAGGAGAAGATGTCGCGATCCGCGTTGTGTGGGGTTTTTGAGCACGCGACGACAAGTTGGCCGACAGATATGAAGACCAAGCGTATTCAATAGCACTTTCTTCGTCGATGAGAACCGAGGGAGACGAAGTGCTAGGGCTGGCAGCAGTCCCCTGCGGGACGGAGGGTGCCTCGCATAAGACGGATGCGCCACGTAACCTTCCGTCTGCGTCGGAGCCGATGGCAGCGGGGCTGCGCCAGTGTGTACAGAGCATCGCTGGACGGATTGGATCACAGGAACTGATGCCGCATCGCCTCAACGAGGTGCAGTTTCAAATTACTCACCCCTCACCCACGGAAACATCGGAGATGCCGTGTCACAAGGGATTCGGGGAGATTACGGGGATTTGGACACTACGGTCGTGATACGATAGAAATGATGAGGGGGTTTGCTACTTCTCTGCTGAGCGGAAGGCAGGGAGAGATTAGCGGATTAGGGTTGGAAGGAAGGAAAAGGCTTTAGTTGATTTTTGTAATGTGGGATCATGCTGTCTTTGTCGTTGAATAATTTTTTTCATGTTTCAGAGTGTGCGATGACGCACGTAGTGTCGGTATGGTTCGAAGTGAAAGTGCAGTTGAGGCTTTCGTCCCGCTGCAGTACGATCGAGATGACAGGATCCACATGAACGCCACCTGCATAGAGCATTGCGACTGAGACATGTGCAACAACCTATTTTGCGATTTTGGGAATGGGACATGAAATGGTCCTTACATACGATCTCGATCCTGAGCAAGTTGCCGACAGAGGGGGGTCTCAGATGGCGTGGAATAATTGTGGTTTTGGTTTTACCGGCATAAATTGATTTCGCGATCGTCTCGCCGCCGCTTGTTCCCAGCTTACGGTCCAACCTTTTTTTGTCACTGCGTCGTGAACACCTCCTCTGTCATGCATTAACCCTCACAGACGCCCCCCGTTCTTCCCAACTCCCTCCCTTCCTATTCTCTATCGGAAACTCTCTTCGAGTCAATACACTAGTTTTATCGCCGTCATCCGCCCTGCCTATCGCCTAACTCTCTCAATTGTGACATGCCGCGTCTTGAACACCTCCTCTGTCATGCATTAACCCTCACAGACGCCCCCCGTTCTCCCCAACTCCCTCCCTTTCTATTCTCTATCGGAAACTCTCTTCGAGTCAGTACACTCGTTCTAAGGACGATGGAATGTGCAGCCGGCAGCAGGGGGATGGGAATTTCAGTGGTGCAATGTAACAGACAGGAAGTGGAGGAGGGCTGGGCTTGGACTGAGGGACGGGGGGGGAGGGAGGGGGAAAGAGGAGTCGGAAGGGTGTGAAATGTGCGAGACGAAGGGCAAAACGTTTACGGGTGTCTGTCCCGACCTGCAGAAGGTCGGATGACTCTATGCGAAGAAACCAGGAGCATCATCTTCGTTTTCGACTGGTCTATCGTCTCCTCCGTATCATCAGGGTTGGTTGTGACAGCGAGAGCTCTGATCAATGCCTTGGCAGTATCAAGGTAGTCGGTGTGGTCCAGGCCGATGTAGGTGGAACGGAGCTGGTCTACGGAGGTATTCATTTGCGTAGACAATGTATCCAGAAACGCTGCTTCATCCAGGTTGGGGAAGATTTTTTTCTCGCGATAACTGTGCATCATCATTGTTCCATAGCTAGATCTCAGCATCATAACCGTCATGTCAGCGAGGGTGGGTTCTGACATGCGGAGGAACGCCTGAAATGTCTTTGTGACTTGTGGGGTAATCAGACTATGTCCATTTTCGGTATGAATGAGTAGGGATTTGTGGACAAGGTCGGACTCATCCTTTTCAGCTTGGTCAATTATTGCAGGGCGGACAGTGGAGCAATGAAATCGGACGTATTTGAGAACATATGAAGGAAAAAGAACAAACGGCATTCGCAAGGATCGGCTTGTCTTCTCCTTGACCGTGCTCATTTCAATGAAACCCTGCTCCCGCGCTCTTTGCGTCATGTCTGTCAATTCGCTTGACGAAGGCAGTTGCGACTGCGTGTATACTTGGGGTCGTTGACCCCCGCCGGTCAACACAAGAAGGTTGATTAAATTCATGCACCACTTATTTTTGGTCCTACCTTCCCGGAAAACCGTGGTGACGGCAGCGGTCACCCCGTGGTCAACTGTGTGACTATCAAAAGATGCGAGAATAGAATCCAATGCATGTCGGATTTTTTGCTTGCAACGAGAAAAATCCTGTGGCATGAAAATTGCGGCCCGCGCTATGCGATCGTCTATGACGCGACGATCGGTAGCGCGTTGCCTTCCTAGCACTTTCTGAACATTGAAAATGGAACGGAGATGTATGCGGCTTCGTTCTGCTTCAGCAGCGTAGACAACGCTTCTTCCTTGAAAGTACAATTTGGCGTGCTCGGAAATTTTTTTCAAGTGAAAAGCTTTTGTCATGACAGTTGTACAGACAGCCCTGACGCGATAATGTGAAATGAGGAGATCTACTGTGTCCTTGTCGCATATTGCTTCGAATAGCTTCCCTGGCATCCATACCGATTCCACCTCCAAGACGTTACAAACCACACACAGCCGCAGCAGCTGCCCAGCCGCGATACAGAGCTGCTTGAAGGACCCATCGCTTCCTCCCCCCGAAATTTTTGGCTCGTATTCAATACGGTATATGTCTCTCAGATCGCTATTATTATCTTCACAAACAGAAATCCCCTTATACGCAGCGCGTCCTTGTCCGATTACGCCATGATCTTTCAAGGTTGCTTCTTCGCAAGAGAAGTAATCGGGGTGGTCCCGCAACAGATTATGAACGCTATGGCTCCAAGCCTCTTCCAATGAGAGGCCCGCAGTTACACGTATAGAGACCGCAGGACCCCCCACTCCCTGTTGACGTTGGGCAGATTTCGTACCAAGACGGCGTGTCGTGCGTCGTTGTATGATCTCGGCATGATTCTTTCGAACCATGTCGAGATCAATGTTGGCCTTCGTAAATTGAGTTGGAGTCGCTTCACCACGGACATCGTCCATATCCATGTGTAATGACTGCCCGTCATCTTCGGAAATATCGGTGAAGGAGGGAGGGGCGCACGGCGAAACTGTAGCGGAAAAACTTGGGGCTGTACGTACTGGTGTGACTGGGGATACGAGTTTCCCCGCAGCAGCATCTGTCTTCTTCTTGCTTTTCGTCTTGCTTTTTTTGTCTTTTTGCGTTTGGAAGACTCTTTACCCGGGCCTGCACCGCGTTTTTTTGTCGTCGGATCCATTGTCCGACGGAAAGCTCTAGAGGATTTAGGGAGCACAGGAGGAAAGGAAACGGGACTACGATTCGCATATATATAGGGAAATGGCAATACACACTTGAGAAGTATCGTGGTTCCACCTGAAAAAACCGCGGCAAATTCAAATCAGAGTACAACAGTGTTGCGGGCCATGTGGGTATCCGTGTCTGTGTGTGTCGTCACGTGTTCGTTTTTGGGCCACTTCAGGATGTCGATTCTCTGATAAATCTGTTCTGGTCTCGAATGAGGTTTTCGGACAACGCGGATGAAATTGACGGAGGAAATGAGTCGTCGGATGGGGAAGGTGAAAATGGGCAATCTGGAGAAGACGTCGGGTGAAGCTGTCGATCAGAGTTTGCAAAGGTCGCAATTGCAAGTCGTACAGGGGGGGAGGGTGGGCAAGGGCATTCTGTCTGAAAAGTCGAAAGACGGAAGGTTGAAGAGGAGAGCGGACTTTGCAGGACGAGGTGGAGACGGAAGCAGTGAAGCTGCAGTGAAGCTGGTTCGGACAGCGTAGAAGAAGATGACGTGAGCGGCGAGGAGGGAGATGATTGCAGTGTAGTGTAGGGTCTTCAGTAGAATTCAAGAACCAGTCCCCGAAGCACGGCGAAGCCCCAAATGATTCATCCGACGAAAGCGGCAGTTCTAGTGAAGACAAAAATGAGGATGCCGCAGCGAACTTGAAGATGTCATTGTCGCTATCAACAGCCGTCGCAAAGTACATTTACAAGAAAGATACGAAGAGATCTCAGGATGGAGGAAATGTCAGCGAGGAGGACGAGTCTGATGTCGAAGGCTGTAGTCCAGAAGAAGATAATAATTTTTTTCTCACCAAAGCGGAGGAGAAGGCATGCCGAAACCGGGAACAAGAACGAATTGCTGTTCCCGACAAGCGTACTTGACGAGATAACACGTTTAATCCTGAATGCCGGGAAAAATTGGATCTCTAATAAAAAATTGTGTGGCCGCCCTAGACGGCAACGTGTCGGAACTGGCCAGTGCAATATAAGCGCTGGAGAATTGCAGAACGACGAGGACGACGACAGTGTGATAGACCGGAATTTGGAGGATGTTGAAACCGGACATGGTCATCGGGCGAAGGCACCTCCAGTAGTTTTCAAACAAAACTGGAGAAGAAAGCAACTCGGACGGTGACATTGATGATTTCGGTAGACGGAAAGTCCAGCAGAAAGAAGAGTTGAATACTGAATGAGATAAGCGAGACGGCTGCTCCGAGCGGGAAAAGAGAGGCGTAGACAACGAATAAAGTGTTCCGTTGAACTGACATACACGTTCCTTCAGAAGGGGATTAGGGGCTAGCTGCCGGATCGTGGTTGATTTCTTGCGACGCGGACTTTAAACACCGCCTGCTCCGTTGTTGCTAGCTTGCGATATGAGGAATACCTGCGTGTTGGCAATCTTTGTGTCGAGGCCAATGTAACCATTTCTGTTGCCGGCTTGGTCGCAATGAAGTTCCACAAAGTCATCTTAGCAACAATCGGTTCCCCAATACATATAAAATGGATCCTCCATATCTGGGAAGTGTCCTTTGCTACTCTCCTGTACAGCAGTGATGCTAAAGATCCGGCATGCACGCCATCTGGTACAGCCTCAGCGCCCCTAAAAAAAAGTCGCCGAAGACTGGATCGCAGAAACGGCCATGCCAGAGACGCCTTCCTTTTCCTTGATCTGTGCGAAAACGTTCGCATGAAGACGTAAGCCCCTTTCACTGTTACGCACCGTTTGCAAGCTCTCCTATACGATGGCGTACATCAAAAGTACGAGGCGGTGTCGCGGAAGAATTTGTGCATGCCTCAAGTTCATCGCCTCTGAAACGTTCTTCATATCCGTATTCAACCAATAGAAGCACTGTGCACCTCCCAATGCGGCGCCAACCATAAACACATCGAGGCGGGAATGTAGTGTCATCTCGACTGCTAATCTGAGAGTGAACGTTTGACGGAGCAGGGGTTGTCAGTGGGCATGAAAGGGGCTGGGGACTGGGGACTGCTGTTGCCGGGCTTGCCACAGGGTTCATCAAAATGTGAGCAGAGTTTATACAGTAATACATATCCCTTTCTTGCAGAGGTTGAACATCACTGTCCGTTGTCACTACACAGGACAGCACCGTAGCACTTTTCAGAGTGGAAAATGTCCATCTTCAAACACCTTTAGCCATAACTTCTTTAAGATTGAATGGATGAAGATTTATGAGCACTGGACATAGTTTGAGTTCAGTTCCGAATGCCAAACGCTGGATATGAGAAGGAGATCTGTTCAGCTTCTACAGACGCGTACAGCAGTTAACGGGAGCCCCGTTTCGTTGTACTGGATATTTTTTAAGTTACTCTTTCTCGCCAGAACTCAGTAAGAATGTATTATTTCCATTGAATTGAGAGTCATTCTCTGGATAACTGAGACAGTAACCAAGGTCATTACGCGACGCAGAATACCACAATCACGCTGCCGATCTATTTCAGGACAAGGGCAGACGATGTTGAACGATTACAGCGTCAAAACGTATGTGAATGCAAATGGGGATGTGAGCTTGCCTGGATAGGAGGTTTGTTGGCGTTGGTTGGCTTCACTGAGCCACCGTTAATGAGGGGAGTGGATTCAGCCTGTTCTAGGTTGACTTTGGGGGAGGGCCCTGCGCAAAGGGAAGTCCCGTAATCCGGCGGTGCGGAAACGTGATGATGACGTCATGCCCTGCAGTCTGCAGGGCATGACTCTGTATTGGGCGACCAATGATAAAAAGGGGATAAAATAGCAAAGAAAATATTTGAAATATACAAACACTGATCGCATTTGATTTGAAACATATAATTCATATTATGGTTTCATCGAACACGTCTTGTCGCGGGGGGCAGAAACGTGGTTATACAGTGTACAAAGAAAGACTGGCGTAGGGCGATCATTGAGAAAAGGGGATAAATTATCGAAGAAAAACAGTGGAAAACATGAACAAAAACTGTACGCATGTGATTTAGGACGTACCGTATATTTTCATAATCAATTTGAATCCAACACGTCACACGCCGCCTGGAAACAAGATGACTACGTTGTGCTCTGTAGAGCATGACGTCCTTGTTACTAGAGAAAGTTTTGGAATAATAAAAATAATGGCAACATTATATTGGTATATATATCAAATATTTTTTCAAAATATTACACGAACAAAGGCTGTACGATTTTCATTAAGGACATATATTTTCATCACCAATTCGAACATTACACGCCATCCCGCATTATAGAAACATGATTACTACGTCATGGTCATTCATTTACTGAACGCGGTTGTGCAGTCGTACTGCGTACTGCTGATGCTTTAAAATTTATTATTAAGGGATGAGCCACCGCCCTCAACGGACAATTAAAAAATTAAAAAAACCAGTTGGCATAAACTAGGCGCACTGCAAACAGAATACAAATCCTATTGCGGCGCCAATATGCCTATGCCCTTGCGTACTATTCGAAGGACTGGTTCATGCAGGAATTAAAAAAACAGAACTATCCCACACATACCAGCTGATATGAGTGAATGTATTAAATTATCAAACTAAATGTAAGAATCACAACAATTTCACTTCTTTTAACTTTACGATGTTACGGTAGAGGAATGTAGTTACAATTATAGAACTTTACGACAAAATATCTTGTATGAACGAATAAGATCCGCCATTTATGTAAAAGGTGTATCACGTTTGTTCAACATACGTGTAGGGGTTGAAGGAAGGGAAAATGTTCACACGCTACATACCACTACCCTGACGTAACATGGGGATTACATGTGCAGCATGAACTTGGAGGATTTTGATCCACATTTTCCGGATGAGAAACTGCCATGGCTACGCATAAACGTGCCAACCAAGCACATTGTAACGTGATCTCAACTGGGAAGATGTATCCCTACCAAAGCTGCAGTAGGGTAAAAGGTCGCAAAGAAAGAACTTCCATGATGCCCCTTAATACGTGCAGAACACTCTCAAGTATAGCAAGAAATGCATGAACTGCAGCAAGATGATACCAACCCCACTAAAACCATCACAAATGTTTTGACAATCTGCAACGTATAATATCCTGCAGATGCGTAGTTTCTACAGCAATAACGTACAAATAAAAAACCGCAAGCACTATGTTTAGTTCTGGGGTCAGTTCCCGCGGGACGATACGTTTTTGGCACATGTCAGGATCGATACGTAATGACGATACGTTTTTGGCACATGTCAGGATCGATACGTAATGACAAAAAACGTATCGTCCAGGCCTGATTCGACGTATGTGCGGTTTTAACGGCGACAGTTTTCTGGTGGGACGATACGTTTTAGGCCGATTTACACGGCGGCACCCCCATACGCGCTGTATTGGCAACATTGCTGTTGGGAATTTCTGACTAAAATTTTGCCGACGGCGGCGCACAGCCAATAAAATGTCAGTGCGCAAAATTTAGTTTTTGCCGTGTGCGATTAGAGGCGCATGAGCAATATTATTAACTTCATATTTTATCACGTACCGTGTCCCTCGTCTGGCAAGATTGTCAGATGCCCAAAACGTATCGTGCTGGGTGGGGCAATTACAGCAGGCAGATTTAGTGGCAGGGCCTTATACTGCACTAACAGTGTCCTAATGCGCATGTACGAGTTACACAATAAGGCGGCGTAATTTATGTCCTGAACATCAAAGCTTTCTAAGTTATTTACTGCGCGAAATTGAAAAGCGCCGTATGCAAGTTATTTACTGCGCGAAATTGAAAAGCGCCGTATGCAGGTTTCGATGATCGTTGCCTCAACGACGCATTTTGGACGGGTGTGTCAGAGATGCGTTGGGGAGGGATGCGCGCACGATGCGTTCTGGAGAGGTGCGTCTAGGATGCGAGCTGAGGGGGTGCGAGAATGATGCGTTGGAAGGGGTGCCAGAATGCTACGTTGGAGAGGGGTGCGCTCGTGATGTGTTCTATAGGGGTGCGCTCATCATTCGTTTTAGAGAGATGCCAGAATGATACGTTCGAGAGGGGTGCTGCCACGACGCGTTCTAAGGGGGTGCGAGATTGATGCGTTCGGGAGGGGTGCGCCCATGATGCGGTCTGGAGGGGCGCGAGAACAATGCATTTTGGAAGGGTGCGAGAATGATACGTTCGGGAGGGGTGCGCCCACGATGCGTTCTGAAGGGGTGCGAGAATGATACGTTCGAGAGGGGTGCGGCCACGACGCGTTCTAGGGGGGTGCGAGATTGATGCGTTCGGGAGGGGTGCGCCCATGATGCGGTCTGGAGGGGCGCGAGAACAATGCATTTTGGAAGGGTGCGAGAATGATACGTTCGGGAGGGGTGCGCCCACGATGCGTTCTGAAGGGGTGCGAGAATGATACGTTCGAGAGGGGTGCGGCCACGACGCGTTCTAGGGGGGTGCGAGATTGATGCGTTCGGGAGGGGTGCGCCCATGATGCGGTCTGGAGGGGCGCGAGAACAATGCATTTTGGAAGGGTGCCAGAATGATACGTTCGGGAGGGGTGCGCCCACGATGCGTTCTGAAGGGGTGCGAGAATGATACGTTCGAGAGGGGTGCGCCAATGATGCGTTCTGGAGGGGCGCGAGAACGATGCGTTTTGGAAGGGTGCGAGAATGATACGTTCGGAAGGGGTGCGCCCACGATGAGTTCTGAAGGGGTGCGAGAATGATACGTTCGGGAGGGGTGCGCCCATGATGCGTTCTGGAGGGGCGCGAGAACGATGCGTTTTGGAAGGGTGCGAGAATGATACTTTGGAGAGGGCTACTCGCAAGACGCGTCTTGCAAGGGGCCTGAACGGTGCGTTTGCATGTTTCTTTTCTGTTTCAGCTACTTCTGTAGTAGATGGCCGTTACGAAAGCACAAGTGTAAATTTTGTGGGGTTGTTTGTGTAGTGGAGAAACAGCAAAACGGCACAATTGGTGAGCATAGCAGTTGGATATGGCGCGACGTAGAAGATGTATAAATGAATGATTCAACAAAAACGGCGGGTAGTGATCGCACGGGCACATGGAAATGTGAGGATCGCTGTGACATGTGAATGGTTCCGTTTTCGAGAAGATTGAAGCTTTCTATCGTTGAGAGTTTATTGAAAATGTGGTCCTAATACTGCAGTATGTGGATATCGAAAACTACTGGTAGTCCAGTTGGAGAAGACCTTGATGTATGGCCCAAGCCAGTGGGAGCCATATTGTCAGAGGCATATCGTCGTTATTCTCGTCAGCGGACTCTATGGATGCATCCGAGAAGATGACGGCTAAGTCCTTCTCAGTGACCCGGGCCGGGCGGTCACGGAGAACGGAGTTGAAGCGGCAAAGGATTTCGGAAGGGAACAAGTTTTCAGCGATCTGTTGCTGGAAAGACTTCATTCGCCAAAGGTTCCAGGCGAGTGATATCATAGGACGTAGATCGCAACGACCGTATTGGCCGAATGTGGGGTGAAGTGGTTGGCCAAGGCAGTGCGAGAGGCGGCAATCATAGCACTTGAGAGGGACTTTTCTTGGAACGGGGCAAGACGGGACGAAATGGGTCGTAGAGAAACAGGCATAGCAGCTTCTTTCCATGAATGGACAGTCATTCTGAGGATGTTCCGTACCGGAACGGCGTGGAGAAGCGTGGCATAGGAGACACGTCGTCTTGGTTAGGAAGAGGAATTGAGTTACTAAATGAACCGTGGATTCGGTGTCAATTGCCTGGAAGTGACTAAATGGCAACGATAGGGGAGGTGACGGGGAAGGCAAAGGGTTTGTGGGAACATTAGGTTGGGTTTGGCGCGCCATACTGGGAGAAGTTCGTAAGCTCTTGAATGAATTTCTTCCGGATGGTGGAAGTGACGCGGGCCGTTTGCCCGAAAGGACTTGCTTCAAAGATGGTGACGCCGTTGGAAGTGACCGTGGACGGACTGGAAATGGTGCTTGCTGCATTGAAGGTGATGCTGAAGGCAGCAAGTGTTCACTTGATTGTTGTGGGGAGAAGCTAAGGATTCTTCGAACTGGAGGGGCTGGAGGGGGGTTGGTTGGAGCGGATTGCTCAAGCAAGAGAAGCATTTCATCGAAGTTGTGCTGCGTGGATGTGGTGGCTCCGATTTGGTTTTGCCGTTGAGGCTCGAGATGGTTTTGATTTTGATCTTGATGTGGAGGTGGCAACTGCGATTGCGATGGTGTGGTGGGAAGCGAATGTTGCTGAGACTGGGATTGCGAATTTGCATCCCAAGGTCTAGAGGTATCCGGTGTGTGAAATTGTGAACTCTGAGGGGTGTGCGGTGCATTAGTTGGCTGGGAGGGGAACATAGATCTGCAAACATCGCACCAGACTGCGTGCTTGTCGAAGCGACAGACACCAGAGACTTGGCCATCCATGGCTGTGTAAAGTGCATCTTTGCGGCAATCCGTGGTATTGAGGACCCAATTCATCATCTCGTTTCGGTTCGTTACTGCGAGATCATTTTCGTCAATGTTGCCCTTTTTGAGAAGGGAGGTTTCGAAGCTCTTATTGTACTGGGTTGAGTTTAGGACGAAGACGAATGCGTGGTGTCCGTCGCGTCCAGACCGGCCACTCTCCTGTGCAAAGTCGACGAGGCTTCTTGCGGCGCCAAGATGAACTGTTGCTCGAACATCTGGAACATCTATTCCGGTACCGAAGGCGGACGTACAAACCATAATACGGAACAGAGTTGAAGGTACGAGGTCCTTGGTTTTTATGATGTCGTAGAGCTCTTCGTTTGCTGTCCAGTCGTTGTGGGCCTTTTCGCGAGCTTCTTTAGTGAGGCCGGCATGATATATGAGCGGCTCGACTGCGATGCGTTGATTGGAGTGGGCAACACTTCCTTGTGCATATGCGGCCGTCAGGGCTTTGTGGAGAGAAGTTGTTTCTTGGCGGGTCAGGGCGAAAGCGATGATTCTATATATTTTGGGCAACGGCTTTGGGGCGTTGGTGCAATCGAGGAAGTGCTGATGCAGAAAGCTTACTGCATTCATCTTCATGACTTCTTGTGCGGTGGCAAAGGAGCCTTCAGGAGTGCGAGTGTTTAGGCCCGGGTCAGAGTCGTCACTGAAGGTATGAACAACAAACTCGAGATTCCTTCTTTGAGAAGGCATTGAGAAAAGGAAGGCTGTGTTAATGCCGTGGCGCTCTAGAATGATTCTTCTCTCGCAAGGTGGGACGGTAGCACTGAGGAGTACACGAGGGACTGACTTTGGGATGATAGAAAGGGATCGACGCAAAAACTTCAATTCAGGGCGGAAATGATGCCACATGGCTGTGAGATGAGCCTCATCAATGACTACTCGAGCGAGCCTGTTAGTATCCATAAGTCGAACAACCAGCTCTTTGAAAGACGGCCGCGACAACTGTTCGGCCGTGAAGATGTAGAGGTCGGCAAATTCCAGTGATCCTTGTCCATTCGCGCAATGTGATGCGAGTAGGGCGAAGTTTGTCGCGCGCCTCATGTACTCCGATACAAGGGCCTTGAGGGGAACGACTACGATAGTGGACTTGATATTCTTTTCCATGAAAGCTGGTAGAAGGACTGCCATAGACTTGCCTGATGCGGTGGGCATCAGTACGAGGGTGTTGTTCTGCGACGCGGACACAGTGGCTGTGACAGCAAACTGCGTTTGAGACATGAATTCCGCAGATTTAGAACGTGTGGCCTTTTTGAGAGCGGACAGTAGAGGCCTGACGAGGGGAGGGAGGATATGATTCGGGGGGTTATCGAGGCGAATACTGTGATTGGAGTGGGACCCTACGGAGAAGTTGTTGGGGAATTTGAGAGCAGAGGGGTTTGGCTGCAGTTGTTGGAGTTCGTTTGCTGTGCTTCTGTTGAGAGCATGAAGGAGGGGTTTCGGTTGATGAACCTGGAAGACAGGCTGCGGCTCATGTTGGGATAGCGAGGTAACTCGAGACTGGAGTTGCTGTGAATGTTGGAGGGGGAGCGGTTGTGAAGAAGCGCGGTCACTATAAAATGACGGCAGCTTCAGATGGCGGTGCCATTCATGGGAGAATTGGCGGTGCTTTGTTAGCGTGGCGGCGGGACAGTCGGGCATTAGCGAGGTAGTTCGTCCGTAGTGTTTGTGGGCGATAGAGGAGGTATGCGCAGCTTGTTGGTGTCCGGCTGTGGTGTGTTCTGCCAATATGTCATTCATGCTGCTGTGGAGCTTATTCTGACATATAAGCGGAACCATTCCACTGGTGAACTGCCTGTAATCCTTGAAGGAGATGTGAATGCTCCTGGATTGCAGGGCAGTCCTGATGACCTTTGTGACACGTGCAGGTGAGAAACGTTGGCCGTTGTTGGCGAATAAGAATGTCCAATGGGTTCTCATGGCTTCGTCGCCATGGAGAGCTCTGACCATTTCGCATTCCAAAGGGCGAATGACCGACAAGTATGAAATCATTCGGAACGAAGTTTGCTTGTCGGGAAATCGGTACACTGCGCGGTTGTAACCGAGCGCGGCCCTTGACTTGCAGTAGCCAGGATTGAACAAAATTTCGGAGTGGTGGCCGATGAAGATGTTCCGGATGTTGTTCTCCCCATTTTGTAGCCTATAAGTGCATATCTCGGTTGCTCGACCGGGAGATCCGGACGAAAAATGCATCATAGCAAGTAGGGAGTCTTGGATGATTTGGCAATGAGCGAGAAACTGCAAGACTCCTGTTTTCGTCATTCGAACACCAGCGACTTGAATTTCTCGGTCTTGGCCAGAGGAAGCAGTAGAGGTAGGGGATGGGCCAAGACCGGATGCCTCATCTTGTGTAGGAACCCTGCGCGGAAAGGAACATGTGGGGTGGACGCAAGGTGTGCGATGGAGGTAATCGGACGATGGATTCATTAGAGCATGTAGGAGATGGGCAACGTTGGCCTGCACCCAGGAAGCGTGGTGAGTGAGGGAGGAGAGAAAGGAAAAGCCAGGAGCGCGGTTCGTGGGGTCGTCACGCAGAGATAAAACGAGTCGTTGGAAATCAGGAGGAAGCTCGGCCCCCAGAAGACAGTGTTCGTAGAAGAACTTGTCGAAAGTCTTGTGTTGGTTTGTGATGATCGTCCCCAAAAGAGGCATGGAGAGGTGGTGAGATTTGATGATTCCACAAGGGTGTTGCTTGTGAATGGCACAGACGGCGAAAGAGATTGGACCTTCCTCATGTTTTATGATTCGCATGATGACATCCAAAGTTTTTCGTATGAATGTAGCGGCAGTGTTGGCATCTTGATCGACGGTTGCGATGATGGCAGCAGCTGGATCTTGGCGGTTCTCGTTGAGGTGGGCGGCCGGAAGGGGCGTTTCTGCTACTCGGCGGAGTTCTTGAATCGCTGTCACGGAAACAGCGTATTGGAGGGCGGCAAGAATGTGACTCATGTCACCGGCTTCGGCGAGTCTGAGGGTCGGGGAAGTCTCGGCGAAGAGTGGGGCGGAACTTGCAACGACGGTAGCGGCGACAACAAAATTACGAACGGCCAAGTTGGTGAGGAGGTCGACATGCCTGAGCCGGACGAGGAGCAAGCTTTTCATGGCATCGTGAAGGCGACTGTGTAAGGCGTGGGAGAGAGTTTCACCTGGGGTCTCGTGGAGAGATGTGCGATTGAGCTCATGAAAGAAGGCGTCGATCGCGACGGAAGTCTGTTCATTACGGGAAAAGTCGGCGTCCCGTGTTTGATGGGTGAAGAAGAGGAGGCGGGCGACATGACTAGCATATCTTCGTTCTGCGACGGATTGAACCCGTCGGAAGGGCGTAGTGCCGTGGAGGTTTATCGCTTGACGAAATCCATGCGTGACGTCCCTGACGACCTTGGCGATACTTTGAAAGTATAGATGGACGCAGGTTGCAACCGTGGATAAAGTTGCTTGAACGTCCTCCGTCGTGACGGCACCCGTGAGTTGAGCTGCCTTCTCACGGCGTAAAGGCAGAGCTTCGAGGGCTTCATCAAAGTCGGTGATCGACAGGAATGTGTTGCGGAGGGCGATGCCGGAGTCTGCGTCATTTTCCTCCAATTCGGTATGAGATCGTCGACCCGGGGCCAGGTCCGAACTGGAACACGTTAGACGGGCCAGTACGTCGGCGGCACATTTGTGGAGCTCATAAGACGGGGAGTTGGGGTCTGGAGTGATGAGGTCTAGAGTTGAGTCGGTTGTTGTGTCCATGGGGAGGGGTGACGACACCGGGGCGGATTGGATGGGATCTTCTTCTTCTGAGTCAGGAATGCCGACTGGGACTTGGGAGACGGTGACCATTTCCCCGATTGGCTCTTCGGCCGTAACGGGAAAGTATTTGGTCTTGGCACCACTAAACAGAGACTGGGCGCGAACAGCACCGCGGCCAATGATTTGATCAACCTCGGTCGGCGAGGGGTTTCCGGGTGCATCAGGCGGGTGGACGGAGTTCATATGCTGTCGAAGCCGTTTCGGGGTGCCCTTGGAGAGCTTGCAAAGAGGACAGAAGTAGACTAATTTGCAAGTGAATCCTTGAAGCGGGGGGAGGCTCTTGATCGGAAGAGTGATGGCCGGATCGGGGAGGAATTGGGGAGCCTGCAGGTAGTCGGAAAGGAGCGGAGAATCGGAAACAGAGGTACGGTGGAAGGAGAGGGCTTCTTCTGCGAGTCTAGAGCGCTGTGCGGCCTGGGGAGTAGGGATGTTGTGAACGTGGCGCAAGTGGTCGCTGAAGGCCCTTGCGCTGGGGGACCCGCTCTTGCAATCGACGCAGACAAGGATGAGGGGGATGGAATGGAAGCCAACAGACAAGGACGTAGGTGCGAGATGCAGTGGCACCCGAGGATCGTTGCGGACGAAAGCGGCGGCATGCGATGGCGTAGTCATTGCGCGTGAAGTCGGGAGAGAGCGGGAAAGGAGGCGAGAGGTGAGAGGTTTCGGGGATGCGAAACGCTGGGGAAGAAGAGAAGAGGTAAAGAGAGAGAGCGGGGGGTCAGTGAGTACGAGAACCCTGTATATGTAAACATTGCGTCGAAATAAGACCTGCGAGGGGCTCATACTGAGTAGGAGACCGGGGAGCCTGGGTAGCACAGAAAGGAAGGGTTGACGTTCCGATACGTGGTGAAGTTCTACGATGATGTGGAGAATTTGGCATAGTTAGTAGTGGGTGTCAAGGAAGTAGGGTCATGAAATTAAGGGTGATTACGTGAGTTAGGGAAACACGTCGCTGTATGGCGTCAGAAGGGAATGGGGATGTGAATTTGATCTGTGGTTTGCCAGAGTCTGAATGAGGTGCAGGTTGAGCAATTTTGCTTTTGGTTGAAGTTATGAGTGTGCATCTCGAATTTGAGATTAGGGGGAGGAGGGGGATTACGGGAACACAGTTGTCCATGTACATTCCTAACAGTGGGGGCCGGTGGCTGTATACTTCCAAAAAGTTCTTCGACCGACTTTCCTACGCTGACGGCTTCCCAAGTCCAGGAAAATTCTAACTAATTGAAAACTCAATATTAACATTAAATTTATAATGATTACAACATGCGCTAATTAGTAACGAAATCGCGTCCCAAGGACGCGGGGGTTTGGAGCACCATTGTCTGGATGATGGTAGAGCTTGTGCAACAATTAAATGATCATTAAATATTAACCACAATTATTTACTAATTACAATATTTCTAATTAGGGGATTAATGGAGTGGGAGATTAATTAATGTCTGACAGTGTCAAGCAAGAGTTAACAGCTGACACTGTCCAGCAATTACGCGGACAACTCCCACGTACAACGGTCGTCACACACGACCTCCATTCGAGTTGGTGTGCTTGTTTATTGCATTGGGTCTATATATTTGCAGACTTATTACTGCACTCTAGGGCACTCTAGACTTCGTATTGTGACATTACGGCTTAAAAGACGTAGTCGATTCCACGATAGATTGGCAAAGGATATATAAGTAAAGTTTGTTGTTCAGTTATAGTGGGGGATTTTTCGACTATAGAGCCCTGCCGGGCTCTCAAAAATATCAGGGTAAATCGCGCAGGCTTGCAAGAGCAGGCAAGGTCTTTGGTATGATATGCAATGTTCTGTCGTGCAACAAGATTTTCAAAAGCTGTATGGGTGGCCAGCCATACTGCAACTAATGTAATTTTTGCTAATTTTTTGGAGGTCGATTCCAGTATGGCTGGCCACCCATACAGCTTTTGAAAATCTTGTTGCACGACAAAAATGCAATGTATTACACGTGGCGAATAAAATGCAATGTACTTCACGTGTGAATGACCAAAATGCAATGAAGTACACGTGGCGACCAAAATGCAATGTTTTAGACGTGGCGACTTAATCAATGTCCGACAGTGTAATGTTCGGCGATTGCGTCCTAAGGACGCGGAGTTCCGGAGTGGCATTGTTCTAGTGATGGTACTGCTCGACATTAATTAAATCAAAGTTAAATATATAGTGTTTATAATAGGCATTAATTAATGTCCGACAGTGTAATGTTCCAGGATGGCGTCCTAAGAACGCGTTGTTTCGGAGTACCATTGTTCTAATGATGGTACTGTGCTGCTCGACATTAATTACATCATAGTTAAATATATAGTGTTTATAATATGCATTAATTAATGTTCGACAGTGTAACGTGTTATAGATTGCGTTTTGATCACCACGTGTCATACAAAGCATTTCTGTTCGCACGTGTAATACATTGCGTTAGGGTGATTTTTGGTAATGTTTTGGGGGGTGATTTGGGTGTGATTCTAGTGCGGTTGTCGCGCGACAAGATTTCATTTTGCTGTATGGGTGGCCAGCCATACTACAACTTTATTAAAATTTGATAACTTTTCGGAGGGCAATTCTAGTATGGGTGGCCACCCATACTAACATTTCCTGTATTGGTAATATAGTGCTGACCTGTGTCTGTGGGACGAAAACGGCTCTATATCGAACCTGGCAGTATAAGAAAATTGAAATTTCGACTTTCTAAAGCCACTTTTCTTGTATCACTGCTTTCAAGGAACTCACGCAGGGCGCTATCACTCATACTGCACATCTGCACTAAAGATTCAAGTCTTACAAAAGCCAAAACGCTTTATGCTGGGACCACAGACGCAGTGACAGACCTGGAATACTGGGATGGTCTGTTGCTGCGTTGTTTTTTGTGTCTATCCCTATCCCCCTGCCTCTGCCGTCCTCTTGCTCTGCCCTCGTCCTTGTGCCGCCGTCGCCCCCGCCGCTGGCACCGCCGCTGCCGCCATTTGGCATTAGTCCCCTAAATCCCCTAATCGGATTGGTCTACTTCTTTTCTCGATCTGTTTATCGAAGATTGTGCTCTCACTGCCGTCCAAATCCGTAAGTACCACAAGTAAGGCGAGCCAGTCAACGGGGGCTGCTTCATTCTTGCTTGAAATCGCAGCAAATGATACGGCATCGCTTCGGAAGGTTGTATCCTTACTCGGGGACGTCGAGAGGAACACACCCACCGTTAAGTTATTTTTTGCTGGCTTCAGAAGTTGAAAGCAAAGAAATTAACACGCCAAAAAAACAGCAAACACTCTAACTAAAGAAATAGAAACGATCGCAAAATTCTCGCTGCTTTACCATGTACAAATCTCTGTAACTTGGAGTCACTCGCTTCTTCTGTCAGTGCCACTTGTTTCTCTTTGCTGATCAATGGAAGTATCCGTACTCTAAAGCGCAATAGATCGCGCTCAGTCACAGGCCTGAAAGAAGTAGGCCGTCTCCGCATCGGCCGTTGAAGAGAAACACAGAGAACAGGGCTCTGAGGTGATTAAATTGTACTGGGGTAAAGCATGACGCGAACGCCCTTTCCGATGGAATTCGGTGGCAACTGATTGCGAAATTTCGCGCGTACGTGACCGTTGTTTCCGTGCGGGGCAATAATGCGGCCCCACATAACGCGATACTTTCTCGAGGCGCCGCTCGGAGTCTTCTTCTCGACTAGACCCTTGTAGACGTAAGCTACTCGCTTACACATGTAGAACTGGGCATCTTTGCGATCCGATCCTTGATGCCGTCGATTAGAAGGCGTGACTGGCCACACTGCTGGTTACGTAGATTACGCTTGTAACCAAGATGTATTCCCATGGAATGTAACCTTACGGTGTTCGTCATTGTGATAGTTGAGATGGGCGAAATGAAGCACCGACGGTTTCAAGTGTGAGTGCAGGAAAGCGATAAGCACTATGCCGGTACGACACAGGAGGCAGAGATATTTTCATGCTTTAATCGCACGCGTCTTCCTCCATGAAATCATGAAGGTAGAGAACACGCCCCCAAAGCCTCCTTCTCTTCTTCCTCCTGCCATTCACTATCGGGATACCCTATTGATCAGTGCACCGAAGCCTTTTCTGTTTCCCAGAGTTCATGGACAGGTTCACGATGAGCCTGAAGACCCCTGCCATTTACCAAGAAAAAGCATTTGTGATTGCCCGGGAAGAAGTCGAGCCACGACTGACCAACGTCATAAATACGTCACTTTTGGCACACGGGAGTGATACGGGTAGCAACTTAAACTAGCAGTCTAAGCTTCTCTTTGCAGTTTCGCCCTAGGCTCCTTCCTACCTAATGTACACTGACGCTTTGTTTGATAATCCAGATCAAAAATGATGAACTATTGCAGTTGTCCTATCCCTCCAACCGATTAGTCACTTATTCTAAATTTCACAAGCATCACTACAGTCCATGGGCAACTTCACCAGAACCAATCTGGAATGACTTGCACTTCCGCTCTGCAATAAACTTCATATTCAAATTACAAGAGAAAGAAACATGCCCATTTTCCACAAGCATTATCAGCCTTGTAATGTCATCTGCATAAATGCAAATAGACTCATGGTGCTTCTACTCTAGTGCTGGCGCGAAGTGTAGGGAGTGCCTCGTGCGTATTTGATGGTAGATGGAGAGGGGCTACGCATGAGCATAGAAGGATGTGCAGTGCTGCAACATCATCACCCAAACACGTGCCAATGCCTGTGACAACCGAGCAAGGTTACCCTACCCCTATACCACGTCTGCCCTCAGTGACATATTGGCTATAATAGCTCCGTCCCGCACCAGGCTGGGATGAAGCGCCATTGCCTCTCCTTCTCCATGCCCCTGCATTGCGCACTACAACAGCCTCGAAGCTCTCTCTGCATCCATCGCAAAACCCGTCCCCTCCGTCCCGCAGTAGGAGCGTCATGCCGAGCATAGCATCGTGATCTTGGCGCATCTGGATCGCACGCTCGTACAACTCGGCGCCGCGGCCCGCGTTGGTTCGCACGACCTCCGCACGTCGTATTTGCATGTCGCAAAGCCTCACCATCGCCTCGGCATCTCCGTGCCCTTCCACCCCAAGTTCAAACAGCTTCACAGATTTCACCGCACCCAAGGTTGCTCATAGCGTCACCATCATTGCCTTTCTCGACCCGCAATCTTACAACTCCACACTACGATCTATATTTCTCTCGACTCCCTCGATGCTTCCCTCCATCAGAACACCAAGTGGGACCATCGATTCGATACCATCGTGCTCAATCGCGCTCGGTGCTTCAGTCCCCCAAAATTTAATGGCGTTTTTCAAAGTAAAACGTGCGTGATTTCTTTGTCCCGCGGGTGGCCCCTGTCTTGTTGGCGAGCTCCGATTGGATGCTTCCTGTCTTGTTGACGAGCTCCGGCCTCCACCTCTGGAAAGAAGGGTCAAAAGAGCAAGAGACAACTTTCCAATGATGAGACCAAGAAACCAACCCGTCAACCTTCTTCATTTCGCCACGGCTCCGCCATCTCCTCGAATATTTCAGGAAGTCCTGGTTCACCCCCAGCTGCGGAACGTCTTGAACAGAATGAGGCTGCTGCAAAAGGAGCGGCAGGCCATCGCGCCAGTCGTGCCAAGGTCATGAAAGAGTGCAAGGCCAGCGCGATGGTGTCGGGGATGAGACCCAAATCGCCAAGCCCTGTTCAGGGCGAGGAATCGAACGAATCATTCAACTCAACTCGTGAAAGGCGGGAGGGCGAAGTCTCTAGAAGAAACAAGGGCGACAGAAGTGCATGGGCAGACTCGGTGAAGTCCAAGGACTCGCAAAAGCGACAGTCTAAGGTCGGACCCATTGCCCAGAATTCTACTACGAAGAGGAGATCAAGTGGTTCGACTGAGACACAGCCCGCGAAACGTCCGAAACGTCAGGATCAGTCTGCTGTTTCTGGCAAGCAGAAGACCTCAGAAGGTATGTAGGGGATTTGGTGGTGGACCTGGAACAGGGCGTGTGGCGGAGAAATGGAAAACGTAGAAAGAAGGGGATATGCGCTATAAACGGAGGGATGAATTTGCACATGTGTATAAAGCTGTTGATTTGAGATGGGGGGTCCGTACCTGGGTCTTCGACGGCCGGCGACTTTGTGAAGTCTCTGCTGAGTGTGAACCATCGGCATCACCGAGGCCATCACTGTTTGTCAGCGTTGTGGCGGCGTGGCGTACCCCGGTACCGTCACCTACTGGTAGGCCACCACTCCCATCGACTGGGACATTGCTCATGTCATCAAGCGCTGTTGCAGTTGTATTGACCAACACCCCAACGCCCCTGTCATCTGTGAACGAATTCTCGGCGAAACGGACGCCTGCGCCCTCATCAAGTTTGGATGAAGTTCCACCGATCGGGACACCAACACCATAGGGTACGGTGTTCGTGAATGTAGTTACTGTTGTAAAACAAATGGAGTACTTCTATTGGACATGTTGTGTGAGTTTAGCCCTGATGTATCTCCTATCACTCCAATTTCTCATAATTATTTACATAGCAGATCGTGTCCAAGAACGCAAATACAGAAAAATCCCACCTACATCGATAGATGTTGACTTGGTCGATTGGTGTGGACCGGAAAAAAAACGTTGACGGTCGGACACCCTCGTACTGCTAAAAAAAGTCTCATATCGCCGACACAGTAGCTACAGAAGCACGCGACAGAAGCACACGACAAGGGCTCCAAATAAGACAAGGGCCATGTCATGAAAGAAGGCGATGGAGGGGGGATCCACGAGATTTGAAAGGGACAAGACCGGTAGGAGAAGACGACAGCCCAAGCTTGAAAGTGGGCAAACAGTTGATGATTTAGAAAGGGCAACTTCTCCGAAGCTACTGTCCGAGAAGGCCGTCTCAAGGGAGAACCAATAAACTTAGTAAGCGACGAGGTCATGGACGATCCGCTTTCCGCGTTCCGAAATGGAATATGTCGCTATCTTTTTCGCACCTGTTTCGCATTCTGTCATGCGTGGGTTAGCCTTTCTAGCATTGCTCCGCGCTGACGCTATATATAAAGTATTGCTACAGTGAAATGTTTCAAGTCATGAATGACGGAATCTCATGACCCATTCAAGTTATTACCAATACTGCAATCGTGAAACTGCGCGATGTCCTAACGCGAATGCTATGCTACATTCCCCGCTGGGGTGTGTCTACACCTGGAGGCGAATGTAAAGCGTAGCTATCAGCCTACGCACGCACAGAGGCGTAGGTACGAGCCCTAGTAGAGGTGGGAGTGGGGGCAGTTGCGTGAGAAGCAGCAGCCCGCCATCGGGGTCTACAAGAAGCCCTAAGAAGCGGAGGGCGTGGTATAGCTAGGAAGTGCAGCAGACGAGGAAAGAGGGGGGTGCAGGTTGAGGAGGGAGAGGACTCGAAGTAGCCGTGAAAGGGGGATGTACAGAGGATCTAGGCGATAAAATTCGGAGCAGTTGTTGCGAGACCCAACTTCATAATTTAGAGTTCACGTGTATTATGTCTGGCTCCACACTGCAGTCAACTGGCGGAAGAGGAAGTGGGGTACGCGGGAAGGGGACAGTGGCGGACTGCAGAAGATATGGAAGGGGACATGGAAATGGGGAGTTTGAGCAGCGCGGGTAGCGGAGAAATGGAGAACGTAGAGAGGAGGGGGCATGGGCTACAAAAGGAGGCATGAATGTGCACGAATGTACACGAATGCACAGAGGATGTAGGCGGTAATATCTTAAGCAGTTGCTGGGAGACGTTACTTTCTAATTAAAATTGGACGCTACAGATCGCTTTATAAATTGACTGGTCTCCACTACGTCAGGCTCTACAATGCGGACAACTGGAAGTAGGAAACGTGCAGCAGTTGTTGGGAGACGTTAAATTCAAATAAAAATAGGACGCGACAGATCGCTACAGTATGTAAATACTGATGTCCGTTACGTCAGGCTCGGCACTGCGGACAACTGGAAGTAGGAAACATGCAGCAGTTGTTCGAAGACGTTAAATTGTAATTAGAATAAGACGCTACAGATCAATTTTTGCGTATGACTGGTGTCTATTACGTCACGCCCTGTACCGCATTCAACTTGAGACATGAATGAGATAACATCTTTCTCATAATGCAGCACTTGTCCAGTGACTTTACATTTACACCATAATTTCTTGGCGAAAGACATGCCATAAGTAATTAAAGAATTTTCTTACAAATGTAGATACTGATTGGACCCAGTTTTCTGTTCCAATAATAAATACGATCATTCGCGGCAGGCTGAACGTGTGTGTGCTTTAAGAAATGGTCATTGTGAAAATTCGCGCGAAAAAACTCATGCGCAATGTGGGATTAGAATGACTTGTGAAGTGTATACAGATGAGGTATTTCGAAAAGCATCACAAAAACGTTGAAAGAAAGTAGTGCATCTGAAATATATGATCAGCAGTTGTCGTACATGCAGACCGCCTAGTCGACATCAAATACAAACTCTGTACATCCACCAGAAAACCATTCCTCATCGGCATACTGACGCGAACCAAAGTATACTGTGCTGCCTAATGAATTCAATCCATATCGTACGTTTCATCCGTAAAACATACATCCTAGTTACAAGCACATAAAAAGTTATTTCAAAACCAGACAAACCGAGCTAAAATGGTTTTGTGGCGTTCCACAATCATGTTATCGAGTAACAGGCTCCGATGGCTATATTCCGAAACACCAATCTGATATGTACAGAGCCCTTGTCGTATATAACCAAGTCCGAGGTTGAGTAGAATGATGGTGTGTAAAGCAACCAGCTGAACGCAACAAAATAAAGTAAAAAATACACAGTGCATCAAAGTAGCTGTCGGAGGGAGAGTGGTCCAAGGGCAGTGTCGCTTTTGCCGCTGGTGTTGCCGTTGCCGCCGTAGCCTCCGTTGCCGCCACTGGTTTTGGTGTTGCCGTCGCTGGGGCCGCTGGGGCCGTTGCGGGGAAGCTTTACTAGAGAAGGCACTATTGAGCGACCTCCCCCCTGTACCAATATTTTGTAGACCAGCAAGGACACCAGCAATAATGTTTCAGATTTTTCGTAGATAGATCCCTGCTCGCCGAATACGTTACAATACTGTACCAATATTTGTAGACCAGCAAGGAGTCCAGCAATTTGTTATTAGAGATATCTTGGTAGACCAGCAAGGGGATGGTCCCATCGGACTGTCTGTACCGTGACATTTGATCTTTCATATCTTCACGATGACTACACCGATTCCACTTATACATATGGGATCGACGGATTGAAGTCTGAGCAGCGAAAATAGTACCATTAATGAAGACTGTCAGGATGGAAGCCCAATTAGGTCCTGAGAAAATCTGCAAAAATTATGTAAAAGCACGGGCCATTTTACTGTAGTATGATATTTTCGGATAGAAGTTCGGGTTCCGCGGATAGAAGTCCAATTGGCCGGATGGAAGTCTTCATCGCTGTTGTTGCAGCTACAGCGCCGCCCAATTTGCTCATGCTGCACACCTCGGCAATCTTGAGCACCCTCTTCGGGTGAGGGGCTTCTAATCCCCGGCAAAAAACGCAGAAGTCGCAGACAGTGCCTATTCCCATGTCCGAACAGACGCGCGTTCAGGTGCGCTGAAATTAAGCGCAAATTTACTTCGGTCTGACGGAGTGCGCATTGGCTAGAAAAAAATCTGGAAAAATTTCAAAGCGCACAGGGCCAAATTTGATCATTTTATCATACCGGATGGACGTCGAAAATTGCCGACATGCATCCAACGGCAGCCGTTGGCCGGATTAGGGATATTTCCTATTCCCATGTCCGAACAGACGCGCGTTCAGGTGGGCTGAAATTAAGCGCAAATTTACTTCGGTCTGACGGAGTGCGCATTGGCTAGAAAAAAATCTGGAAAAATTTCAATGCGCACAGGGCCAAATTTGATTATTTTATCATACCGGATGGACGTCGAAAATTGCCGACATGCATCCGACGTCAGCCGTTGGCCGGATGGACGTCATCCTCGCTGTCATGTCGCGTCATTGATCCCGTTCGTCGCTGTCACGATATCATTCGCGGTTCCCCTATTCACGCCCCTGAATCCCGGCGCGCATCTACTGGCTGGCGCTCCTCGTAACGCGCGTCTATTGGTTCACTACTGATCTCACTTACTCTGTCCGTTCCACTCCTTCCCCCGCCCTGAATGACCACATATTGTATGAGACAATCTCATCCGCACGTTCTCTGGAACCACACCGCTCCCCTTCCGTACTCCTGTTGCCCCTCCTCCAACGCGCCCGCCCTCTTACGACTATCCCTGTCCGTTTAGGGAATTAGGGGAATTAGGCGGAATCACAGGTTTACGCATATTGATATAAGGATGTAGGGACCATCTATTCCCATGTCCGAACAGAGGGGGATTAGGGGATTTAGGCAATTAGGGGATTTAGGGGATTTAAAGGAGGACGGAGATTGGCGGGATTTCTATGTTTAGTTCTGGCGTCAGTTCCCGTGGGACGATACGTTTTTGGCACATGTCAGGATCGATACGTAATGACAAAAAACGTATCGTCCAGGCCTGATTCGACGTATGTGCGATTTTGGTACTGTCTACGGTATATGGCCCAAAACGTATCGTGCCGGGCGGTTTTAACGGCGACAGTTTTCTGGTGGGACGATACGTTTTAGGCCGATTTACACGGCGGCACCCCCATACGCGCTGTATTGGCAACATTGCTGTTGGGAATTTCTGACTAAAATTTTGCCGACGGCGGCGCACAGCCAATAAAATGTCAGTGCGCAAAATTTAGTTTTTGCCGTGTGCGATTAGAGGCGCATGAGCAATATTATTAACTTCATATTTTATCACGTACCGTGTCCCTCGTCTGGCAAGATTGTCAGATGCCCAAAACGTATCGTGCTGGGTGGGGCAATTACAGCAGGCAGATTTAGTGGCAGGGCCTTATACTGCACTGACGGCGTCGCAGTGCGCATGTACGAGTTACACAATAAGGCGGCGTGATTTATGTCCTGAACATCAAAGCTTTCTAAGTTATTTACTGCGCGAAATTGAAAAGCGCCGTATGCAGGTTTCGATGATCGTTGCCTCAACGACGCATTTTGGACGGGTGTGTCAGAGATGCGTTGGGGAGGGATGCGCGCACGATGCGTTCTGGAGAGGTGCGTCTAGGATGCGAGCTGAGGGGGTGCGAGAATGATGCGTTGGAAGGGGTGCCAGAATGCTACGTTCGAGAGGGGTGCTCGTGATGTGTTCTATAGGGGTGCGCTCATCATTCATTTTAGAGGGATGCCAGAATGATACGTTCGAGAGGGGTGCGCCCACGACGCGTTCTAAGGGGGTGCGAGATTGATGCGTTCGGGAGGGGTGCGCCCATGATGCGGTCTGGAGGGGCGCGAGAACAATGCATTTTGGAAGGGTGCGAGAATGATACGTTCGGGAGGGGTGCCCCCACGATGAGTTCTGAAGGGGTGCGAGAATGATACGTTCGAGAGGGGTGCGCCCATGATGCGGTCTGGAGGGGCGCGAGAACAATGCATTTTGGAAGGGAGCGAGAATGATACGTTCGGGAGGGGTGCGCCCATGATGCGTTCTGGAGGGGCGCGAGAACGATGCGTTTTGGAAGGGTGGGAGAATGATACTTTGGGGAGGGCTACTCGCAAGACGCGTCCTGCAAGGGGCCTGAACGGTGATTTTGCATGTTTCTTTTCTGTTTCAGCTACTTCTGTAGTAGATGGCCGTGACGAAAGCACAACTGAAAATTTTGTGGGGTTGTTTGTGTAGTGGAGAAACATCGCGATGGAAGTCTGTTCATTACGGGAAAAGTCGGCGTCCCGTGTCTGATGGGTGAAGAAGAGGAGGCGGGCAACATGACTAGCATATCTTCGTTCTGCCACGGATTGAACCCGTCGGAAGGGCGTAGTGCCGTGGAGGTTTATTGCTTGACGAAATCCATGCGTGACGTCCCTGACGACCTTGGCGATACTTTGAAAGTATAGATGGACGCAGGTTGCAACCGTGGATAAAGTTGCTTGAACGTCCTCCGTCGTGACGGCACCCGTGAGTTGAGCTGCCTTCTCACGGCGTAAAGGCAGAGCGTCGAGGGCTTCATCAAAGTCGGTGATCGACAGGAATGTGTTGCGGAGGGCGATGCCGGAGTCTGCGTCATTTTCCTCCAATTCGGTATGAGATCGTCGACCCGGGCCAGGTCCGAACTGGAACACGTCAGACGGGCCAGTACGTCGGCGGCACATTTGTGGAGCTCATATGACGGGGAGTTGGGGTCTGGAGTGATGAGGTCTAGAGTTGAGTCGGTTGTTGTGTCCATGGGGAGGGGTGACGACACCGGGGCAGATTGGATGGGATCTTCTTCTTCTGAGTCAGGAATGCCGACGGGGACTTGGGAGACGGTGACCATTTCCCCGATTGGCTCTTCGGCCGTAACGGGAAAGTATTTGGTCTTGGCACCACTAAACAGAGACTGGGCGCGAACAGCACCGCGGCCAATGATTTGATCAACCTCGGTCGGCGAGGGGTTTCCGGGTGCATCAGGCGGGTGGACGGAGTTCATATGCTGTCGAAGCCGTTTCGGGGTGCCCTTGGAGAGCTTGCAAAGAGGACAGAAGTAGACTAATTTGCAAGTGAATCCTTGAAGCGGGGGAAGGCTCTTGATCGGAAGAGTGATGGCCGGATCGGGGAGGAATTGGGGAGCCTGCAGGTAGTCGGAAAGGAGCGGAGAATCGGAAACAGAGGTACGGTGGAAAGAGAGGGCTTCTTCTGCGAGTCTAGAGCGCTGTGCGGCCTGGGGAGTAGGGATGTTGTGAACGTGGCGCAAGTGGTCGCTGAAGGCCCTTGCGCTGGGGGACCCGCTCTTGCAATCGACGCAGACAAGGATGAGGAGGATGGAATGGAAGCCAACAGACAAGGACGTAGGTGCGAGATGCAGTGGCACCCGAGGATCGTTGCGGATGAAAGCGGCGGCATGCGATGGCGTAGTCATTGCGCGTGAAGTCGGGAGAGAGCGGGAAAGGAGGCGAGAGGTGAGGGGTTTCGGGGATGCGAAACGCTGGGGAAGAAGAGAAGAGGGAAAGAGAGAGAGCGGGGGGTCAGTGAGTACGAGAACCCTGTATATGTGAACATTGCGTCGAAATAAGACCTGCAAGGGGCTCATACTGAGTAGGAGAACGGGGAGCCTGGGTAGCACAGAAAGGAAGGGTTGACGTTCCGATACGTGGTGAAGTTCTACGATGATGTGGAGAATTTGGCATAGTTACAGTAGTAGTGGGTGTCAAGGAAGTAGGGCATGCAATTAAGGGTGATTACGTGAGTTAGGGAAACACGTCGTTGTATGGCGTCAGAAGGGAATGGGGATGTGAATTTGATCTGTGATTTGCCAGAGTCTGAATGAGGTGCAGGTTGAGCAATTTTGATTTTGGTTGAAGTTATGAGTGTGCATCTCGAATTTGAGATTAGGGGGAGGAGGGGGATTACGGGAACACAGTTGTCCGTGTACATTCCTAACAGTGGGGGCCGGTGGCTGTATACTTCCAAAAAATTCTTCGACCGACTTTCCTACGCTGACGGCTTCCCAAGTCCAGGAAAATTCTAACTAATTGAAAACTCAATATTAACATTAAATATATAATGATTACAACATGCGCTAATTAGTAACGAAAGGAAGACACTGGTTACTATTCAACCACCAGGCCGGACTTGCGTAAATGTATTCAAAATCCCAATATTCTGAGAAACTCACCTCGGTAAGAAACACGGGGTACAGAGTAAAGTCTCGATATCGTGAACCGAAATGTGGCGCTTCCGAGCAGCCCATTGAGTTCGCCTTACCGAGGCAGTTCACGGCGGCGGAACTGCTCGTGTACACGTGTACCTGTTTTACCGGTACAGTATGATTTGGACCACACCGGTGGAGACGCTCTTAGAGCGTCTCCACCAATGCCGATGATACGGTCACAGGAACACAAACTCACTTTCCTTGACTCTGTCCATCAACGGGCAACGTCGACGGGCAACGTCGACGGGCGCAATTCCATATCTGGACCACTTCACATTGTGATCCAGCCTTCCTTTTCTTTTAATTCTGCCACATCCAGAGTCTATATCAGAAGAGTCAGCTCTCGGTCAAGCCATTGATCTTGGATTAGGGGATTTTGCGGCATTTACTGGCATTGAGCAAGATCAATTTAACGGTGATTCAGATAGTGAGGACGATCGCTCTACTGTGCCAGCGAAAGACCGGACAGGACGCAAACCGTCGCTTGCTCGGTATCGCGGAACATTAGAAGCTCTATCTAACGAACTCAGTTGTATTATGACGGACGCGAATCTAGTTCAATCGGGGCTGCCTTCGAGCATCAAGTCACTTCTGTATGAGGAACAAAGCCGCGTAAGGAGGCTTCAGCGTTCGAATCTGAGGCAAAATCGTATGGATGGCTTCTGTAGTCGTTGATGGTTCGTTTCTAGTGCGCATTTCGGCCTCGATAAAGTGAACTCTGGGGTTTTCATGTTTTTGTATGTTCATAGTATCGCGTAGTTCATTCTATAGAGTCTAGTTCACGTTAGAAATACGAAAACGTTGATTCTGGGCCAAAAAAGCGGGGTGGCGCCTCCCTCATAGTCCTCCGGTTCAGTGTACCGAGACAGTTCATCATATCAGGTACGCAGCTTATCGAGACTTTACTCTGTAGTTTTGATAGCGAGGGACTACTGTAGTGGCTATTATGTTGGTCGGGCTACTCTTTTGCTGCGGTTATGTACTGCCACAAGAGCGCGCCAGGGACTTACCCGTCTTACATGGACGCACCCGCCATAGCGTAGCGAATCATCTTCATGTCCACCGTAATCACATAATCTCAAACTTGGTCTAGAAGTGCAGGAAATTGCTTTTTTATTGTTAGGACCCTTCAGTATTGGAACTTTACATGGAATCCCCACCGTTACCGTTGCTGTGGTAGACGAAGCCCTCTATACCGTAGTCTACGAAAATTTCAGATCCTGGACTGATTAGGGTCTGTGCTTCCACGACCAAAATAGTCGGCTGGACTAATTGGGACGGATGAGTGGGAGCTTGCGGTGCCATTAACCTTGCGTTTTGTGGGCGGGGAAACAGCAGCTGCCCCTGTCTGTGTGCTTCGAATTCTTCGTCGTCGTGGTGATAGCGCGCGTCGTTGATGTAACCACCCATTGTGAATGGTGTAGGGACAACGCATATTGCCTTTCGACCGTTCAGCAGGTCCTTGACGGCGTTGAATCCGTGTCCGCGTATGTTCACTTGCAGCGCATATTTGTTGTAGCGATGTATGTCTACCCCGAGTACACCGCCGCCATATTTCTTTGCCATCTGCCTGCGCTTTCCGAGATCGTGGTATACCAACGTACCAAAGTACGAACAGATTCGGTCCCCCTTCTGAAAAGTCTTTGCCGCAAATACACCCTGACCAGCCATTTGGTGCTTGATGGTTGAGGTTGCGACGAACAAACCGTTGGCAGCTGCATCAATCTGCAAAAGTTGTTTCGTGTCTGATTGTTCAAGCAGGCCTTGGTATTGACGGGGCCATTCATGGAATGGCTTGTTCATGCAGTCAATCAGGAATCCTCGATTATCCCAAGTGGATGCTAGATGAGACAGAATATGGTCAGGGAAGCATTGGTATGGTGGCATTCCTTTTGGAGCGTTCCACCTGGGATCAAGCATCTCTGGAGGGGCGTACTGTTCATGCACAGAACAAACTAAAGGAAGGAACTTCGACAATAGTTTGATATCTGTGGCCTTGGTAGCAATGGCTGATGCTGTTCTTCGTAAGACATGGTTGGAAGCCACAGCAAAGCATGCCTCATCTACTTCGCACCCGACAAATCTGCGATGATTGGGGAGAGTCATGCAAGCATGGGCAGTTGAGAAGGTACCGGCGAATAAATCCACCACGATATCACCTGGCTGAGAGAACCTGCAGATGAGTTCCTTGAGGAGGGCAACTGGTTTCTGCTCTGCGCGGAGAGCAAAGGTTTTTGATGGGTCGTTGCTGTTGCATCCTCGGAGCTGTTCACCGGGAAGAAGCCACATGACATTGTTAATGATGTTCTTGAAGGCCGGAAATGTTGAAGGGACGTAGTTAAAGTTCTTGTAGTTAACCATCGCTTCTTCCTCTTTGTGTGTAAGACCGTTTTTCTTGATATGGACTGCCAATTCGGCCCCATTTACGAGTGAACACTTCTTTCCCGGGGGTACTGTGATGACTGAGGGATGTCTCTCGACTATCAAGGGCATCGAATCCACAGTGAATGTGGGCCTCTTTTGGCCCCTGCCGAGGTCTGTAGTCGAGGCTTTGAACTTTCTACGCCATGTCATGAATTGCTGTATCGAGCAGAAAATGATGCCGTGTCCACCTTTTCTAAGGACCATAGCTGCAGTTTTCACGACCTCGTCCATGTCTTCATTTGTGAGGCAATCATGGGCCGAGTTTTTCTTGTCCGACTGTCTTCTCGTGTTATAGGGAGGGTCACATAGAAGCAATTGAGCTCCTGAAGAACTTAAAGGGTCCGTAGGTGCGATTAAATCTTCCAGCTCGATGATTTCCTCGAAGCTTGACCGGTACAGCCTCAGATATGGTTTCAGTGCATCTTCCAACTCTTCCATCTTTTTCTTTATCGCTTGGTTTGAAATCGCGCGAGTTCCATTGGCTGGGATCTTGGTAGAGAATGGTTCGAGTGGAGTCTCAGCAGCCGACCGCTCAGGTCTTACTGGAATAATGTTGCCAACAATTTCCTTGACTCGAGGGGCTGTACGTACGTAGTTTTGTACAGCTGACCGCAATCTCATCTCCGTCTCTAACTCCTTTCGAACTGTGTTGGTAAGGCGAAGCGGTATTTTAGAAAAGCGTTGAGGAACTCCTTCGTTGTGCACTTTGAACCTTACGAAACCGGGCCATTTGATGTGAGATGGCAGTGCGTAGAGCTCGTGCGCATGCGTCATTGAATGAATGTCTTGGAAGAACTCTGTGGCAAGAGTGCGTAGGCACTCATCCAGGCTGTTGGTTCTATCACAGACGTGTGCGAACGTTTCTTCTTTCGTATGTGTCAGAGAAGCATGGGGCTCAAATCGCTTCGCTTGCGAGCTTCTGAGAAAGCCTTCTGTACGTGACTGAATGACCCGAAACTGAACGAAATCCGAGGTCAACTGAAGATATGGGAGGAACATGCTTTCGACACCGTCAAAACCGAAGCTGGCAGCATACGTATCCCACGCTCTGACCACTTGCTGAATTGCAGCTCCTATTCTAACTGCTTTTTCGGTAGTGAGGGCGCTCAAGGTTAAGCTGGGAGGGTACGAGGTCGGTTGTGCTATTGATCTTGTTATTTTCCTTTTCTTTGCAGGCCTCTCCTCGTTGATGCTCTTCGTAATGTCAATAATCACGGATACGAAAATGAGCTGCTCGAATCGGGTGACAGGTTCCGTTTTGTAGGCGTAGGTTTTATCTTTTTTAGGCTTCGTCCATGAAAGGCCACTATCTGTGAAGAAAGAGCAAACCAAGTGCCTGTGATTTAAAGGGAATCCTTCGCGTGATGTGTGCTCGAATACGTCTCGAACTCGCCTATCGGTTTCATTGTGCATCATATCAACGGCGGCAGCAGTGGGAAAGTACAATCCATTGCTACTAGTTTGGAGCTTGGCAATGAGCTGAGTCTTTTCGTAGTTTGTGTAGTCGTTGCCTTCGGTAACAAAAAGGAGTATGTCCTTGACGGCTGATGGCATCTCCATTTCTGCACGGTTAGCGAAAACCTTCTGGACCCATTCGCAGAACTTTGCAAAAGGAAGGTCTCTGGCTTTCGCGGTGGGTTCCAAAGCATCCCAAGCATCCCGAACGGCTATTGAAAGCTTTGCAAAAGTAGTGAGCTTTGCCATGGTAATGCTATGAGATGAAGGATGGGAGGATATATTAGGTAGAAGGCAGGGGTGGTGATTGACTCGTGCGAGGGCGGCGTGGATTCTGTTGTCGGTAGTCTTTTTAAATTGGGGCAACAAAAGAAGTAGGAAGGCGCTGGATAGCAATCGGGCAAGTGCGACGAATGGGGAACGACGTGTGCCGACGCTGGATGGGAGACTCTTTAAAGAGTGTAGTTGTTGTTGGAAGAATGAAGGGGAATGGTCGAAAGATCTGAAGAGGGACACGGCAGTGGAAATGTGACGATAAGTCAACCGGATGAGGTGAATGGGTCGACCGAGACTTTCAAAGACGGATTAGCGCAGTGGTCAGAGAAGGGGATCTCAAGCGTGTTTGTTGGGGTGGGGGAGGCACAGCGACGGATAACGCTAATCCTCTGATGAATCGAGGGATCGCGAGGTGGAGAATGGTCATAAAATGGGGTTTGAGCGTGCTTAGTCGGCGTGGGAGGGCGAGGGAGGGCGAGGGAGGGCGAGGGAAAGACGTGTGGAGGCCGATGGGAAGTTGGGTTGAGATGACGTAGTACAGCGTAGTACGACATTGGTTTCAGGTGTAGTATGATTCGGCAATCATACTGGAAAAGAGTGGGAAATTTTATTATTAAAACATGCTTGGCCGAGTATGATTGCCGAATCATACTGGCCGGAACCCCCAAAAAATTACTGAAAAGTAGGTCTTTCCCAGTATGATTGGGCAATCATACTCGAAGCGCCCGCCAGGTCGACCGACGTAAATTTTGGGGGATGAGCGGGGAATGCCCTGGCTTCCATGCGGGCTTGCGCAAGTGGAGGGCGCTGATTGGCGGGATGGAGGGGCTCAATGTAACGGGCCTTGCTGGTGGTGGCGTCCACTCTCCTACTCTATTGATAGTCCCATCAACGGCTTCCATCTCGAATGAGTCCCCAGGCGACCGGTTGAAGAGTGTGTTGAGAGAATTTCTGTCGTTCCTGCTTTGAACGTGGGGCTTATACTAGGGGGATTCGCGACCGCTTAGCTGAATCGTTCGGGAATCGCTGGACGAGAGCTGCTGCGCATTGGAGTTGTATTTGGTTTACGTGGATCAGGCTGAATCGCGACCGTTGCTTGGAATCTTGGCACGAGAGCTGTAGTGTGGCTGCGTTGAGTAAGAGTGATTCACTTTGCGTACTATCAGGCTGTATAAAAGCTTTGATATGGTGGACGGGAGACCAGTTGCGGATGAGGAACGTCAAGGTGGATCTGAAAGCGGTTCAGAAGGCGAAATGAACCAGGATTCGAGTCGGAAACGATTGGATAGGGGAGAAAGACGCGCTCGTGCTGAGAATGAAGAAGCAGCTGGTACCGTAGCTAGTGCTCGGACCGACAATAGCTCTGGCAATGGGGCGAGTGCTGAAAGGGGGCGCAGAGGTCGTCGTGGTCGTGGTCGTCGTGGTTCTCGCGGTGCTCGTGGTACTCGTGGCACTCGTGGTACTCGTGATGGCCGTGGTGGTCGTAGTGCGCGTGCTGCGAATGATGGGAGTGAAGGTGGAGAAGAAACGGCTTCCGTCGCAGGCAAGAGCGCCAGTGTTGCTGCACGCGGTGCCGCTGAGGATGCTGCGTCCGTGGGCAGAGCAGCGGCTACGACTGCGATGCCCATATCCGTTGGACCAGTTGTTCTGCGCGTGCGCAGTCCACCTCGACCCCGAAAGAAGGGAGGCCAAACGATCAAGAGAGCAGCATCAAATTCCGCTGAGGAAGGAACCAGAACCCTAACCGATACGGAAACAGCAGGGAGGTCTGGTTACAGGCGGGAGGGTTCAGACGGTGTTGGAATATCGGAAGAAGCTGCTGACGTCATAATTGTGGACTCTGACGAAGAGGAGCGTGCTGCGCAGGACAGGCTTAAGAATGACAATCCCCTGCTGGCTCCTGAGGTAGATTTGAACAACTACCGCCAGTGTATTCTCGAAATCGATGTTTCTTTGATAAGTGAGCCAAAGCAGAGCATTCGTTTGGTGGATGAGGAGCACCTCAGAGAGATGCGCCAGTCAATCAAAGAAAATGGATACATGACCAGCTCCGGCACGCTATCGGTAACACTGAAGGAGGGCAACGGGTTAACCTGTGCCTTGGCTGAAGAGATGATTACGAATGGGAAGATCACCAGGGAGGTGTGGTTGATTGATGGGCGGCACCGGCTCATCGTGATCATCAGAGAGAGAATCCAAACTGTCAAAGTGACGCTGTGGATTCCTCGTCGAGATGTTCCGTGTCTCCACTCTGCGGAGATTGTTAGCATTGGTGCCTTTTTGAACAAGAGTACCTCTACGAACAGAGAGATGACCTTGCAGGACCAGATTCATGCTTGTGTGTCTTTAGCAAGGACGCTTGATGCCAGAGAAGACGTTGATATTCGCGCATCTAATTCTTCCCATCTGGCGACTGCCCTCTTCGCCGGAAAGACTTTGGGGAAGCAGAAGATGAGGCAGTTGCAACGTTACGGAATGATTGGCCTGAAACTTGCTCAGAACCAGGCCATGTTTGATATCTTTTTAGAGGAGACGAACACTCAATTGAATTTGAATCTTAGTCACGTGGCATCGGATGTTCTCCTTGGTATGGACTTGGAAGGGTTCAGGCTTGGACTGCAGTCCGTGAAGCAGAGAATTGAAACTGCAAACCAAACTGGATGGAGGGCCACTGGAAGGTTTGATCGACTAAGCAGAGCATTCTACAATGCAGTGGCCGAACAATACGGTGAGGTCAAAAAAGCTGCAGAGTTCTGCGGGTGGCCCGTCCGTGAGTTTTTGCAGCGTACGGTAGGAAAGACGAAGGTAACAGTTGGAGAGAGCATTCGGACGGGCATGGGAAGGTTTGACGAAGGTCAGAAGATGAAGGGCGTTATGAAAACCAAGCTGACGAATCTGAAGAAGCGTCTGAAGGCATTGCCTGGAGTCGAAGACTACGAGGCTGAGTCGGAATCAGATTCGGAGGTGGAGGGAGGATGTATAACCCTCACTAACTCAGAATCGTCAGGGAGGAATGATGGCGACCATGAGCAAGAATCGGAGTCGCCTCGAGGAACACCTCCCAATTCCAAACCAGGAGATTCATTGCGGCCGAAGCAGACTCCGGGCCCTGCCCAGAACTCTGAGCTGGCTAAGGAGCCGAAACAGCCACAAGGGAATGGGACCAAGCAAACTAAAGGCTCCAGTCAGCGACCTAAGCGAAAGAGTAAAAAGCGGAACTACAGCGAGCGCGGGGAAGATGAAGAGGATTTCGAGCCCGACTCCGGAAGGGGAAGACAGAGAAAAAAGCCGAAGATTGCGGGGACGGGGAAAGATGATGTCAATCCTGCTGCCACGGATGAGGGGTCCGGGTATATGCCGCGAGATGATCTGGTGCGTGCTCTAGAAGGCTTGCCTGAGAACGAGGTTATTCGGATTATGGATGCCCTTGGTCTGGATGTCGTCTCTCGTCCGGAAAAGGAAACTGTTCGAGATGAAGGGAAGTTTGCCTCCACGGATGGAAGCGGCTTTAAAGATGAAGTTGCAGCTGTACTGCCGATAGGGTATGACGACCCGGTTCCATACGAAGGTTTAGAGCATCCGCAATGGTGCCGGTTTGCTTTTCTATTCCCTAGTCAATGGCCAAAGAAGAACCCTATTCGTCATGCTATGCCGTTTTTGGAGACGATACTCGTTCCGCATGAACACCGGGCGAACGTGTTTTTTAACAGTGCAGCCGATGTGCTTCGAGATAATCACCACTTGGTCTTCTGGCGTGCAGCGCTGAACTACCTCGTCGATCATCCACAAGAAGAGGTCGTTCCCGATGGCGAAGAACGCTTTACTGAAGTCCCCAAGAACCTGCTTCCTTGGGCGTCTGCCATTGCAAATGACTACGCTGCTCTCGCATATTTCGCTGAGAAACGAGGAGAGCTTGAATCTCAGGGGTACTGCGTTCTGAGCAACTTTCTGGATGATGGACGCAACCCGGAGAAGGTGGGGTCGGTGACAATACCGCAGATAGATGGGGACCGGCATGTTTTCTCACGTCTTCGGGCTGAAGTGCAGGCCTCTTTTCCTGGCGCTCAGGCTCTGAGGGATCCCGACAATCGCACGGTGTGGAATTGGATTGTGAATGAGGGTTTCGATGTCGATGCTGTGAAGGGTGAGAAAGGGATTGCTCGCTACACCACTACCAATTTCGGGGTGACTACTCATCTAGAGCAAAACGCAAGCACGGTGCTGACTGCTCGGCTGAGAGCGCTTTTGGACATCCGTATTTTGCAAGCGCTGGCGGCGTTGGTGGTATGGAAAAATAAGAGCGGTAGCGAGGAGATGTATATTCCGAAGACCGGTGGGCGGTGGTTGCTGACGGCGAAAGGGTGCAAGCGCCAGGCACTGCATACGGATTTTCCTTCTATGAGCAGAACGGACACCGTTCGTGGCAAGAGAAACCCCGGTTACTTTACTATTACCACAGGCAGTTTAGAAGTGCCGGTCTGGGTTTGTCCGTTTTCGCATAAGACGGTATCGATGGCCCCAGAACGAGGTATTCGCGCTATGTCGAAAGGGAGTGTGGCAGGAATCCTCAGGATACCGCCGTACTCTATCTTCGTCGGTCGTGGGGACATGTTTCATGCTGGTGCCGGATATGGAGATTCAGCAGGGGACGGGAGCTGCCTTCGATATCACCTGTATTTCGTGCCAATGAGCCATCGCTTAGAGGATGGTGTTCATATGCTCCAAAAGTTTGATCCCATTATGAAGACCAACCTGGACGACGATACGAACGAGGACGTAAATGAAGGTGAGGATGATGCAACCGGCGAGGTTGTCGGCGAAGGGGATGTGGATGGGGATGACGGTTATGTGGATGATGTGGAAGCCGATGGGGAAGGGGATGATGTTGTAATGAAGGAGGGAGTACCTGCTACTCAGCCAGTGCAAATTCTCAAAGAGGGTAGCTCGACCGCGAAAGCTGCTGTTGGGCCTTCAGGTGGGAATCCTGTCCAATTGCCAATCCCTGATACCCAGGAACAGGAGGTAACACCAGATTTAGATGAGTATGAGGAGAAGAAATCTGACTAGGGTCGAAGTAGGAATGCCTTGAAAAGTTGGTAGTACTTGTTGTAAAAGTAGACCCTGCGCGCAGCGGAGAGTAAACCTCGCGCCTTACCGGTGAGGGTGTCCTGTAAAAGATATTTTCTATTTGGGAAGTCAGGGACAGCGGAAAAGAAGGGGTTCAAGAGCGTCTACATGGGGATTTAAAGGCAGGCTCTCGACTGCATGCTGAATGAGCCTGGTTGTAGGAGTATAGATAGTTGTGTCGCGCAATTTTCCCGCCCTAGGTAGTGGGCAACATGGAAAAGAACATTCTGATCAGTTTACTTCAACCTATGTACTTTCTTGGGGCCAAGAGGGGGATATTTCATATAAATAATAAAAACTGCGTGGGCATTAGCAACGCTGACCTAGAGTACCGTTTTTTGTTAAATTGTTGTACAGCTGGTTGCCAGCCGCCGAAAAGAAGGTAAAAGCTATGAATGGCATGTTACCTGAAAGAGGATGATACTTAAAATAACAATTTGTTAAATTGTTGTAAGAGCCATGAATGGCATGTTGCCTGAAAGAGGAAGATATTTAAAAGAGCAATGGGAAAAGGCGGTTATTATTACGTTTGGGGAAAACATTACAATAGGAGCATGACGATAGGAGCGGTTGCGTATTTTCAATGTGTGCAATTTTCTTCATTGGGCGGTTTTGGGGTTTGAGCGATGAACCGCATTCCATACAGCACAAGTTTTAGATGGGCGCGTCATTGACTTGGAGTAGAATAGCTTTTTTTGATATCTTCATAAGTAGAGCTTAGTAGAACTTACATGAGGAAACGATTCTGAGGTGGAGAGAGAGATTTAGAGAGAGAGAGAGAGAGCTACCACTTGCGCACGTTTACTCGTTGTTTTTGTATAGAAGGACGATACATCTGTGAGAGAATGCCTTCATCACGTCTTAATGTCGGAGATATTGTGTTATTTACAGCAATCCCCGAAGTACAGATGTCACTAGGTGTGCAAGGGAGGTATGCCAGAGTTGGACAAGTTTGGTGTTCGACTGAAGATGGGAACGACATACTTGAAGTGAAGGGATGGTTCGGGACTAGAGCTAGCCTTGAGCAAATCAAAATTTTACACGTAATCTGGAGAAAGGGAAGAAGTAAGCTTGGAGTGCAGGAAAGGACTATTGAAGGAATTGAAAAGAATGGATTGTGTCTAGCAAGCGGTGTGCGCATATCAAATCATACATTCATGGAGGATGGAGCTGTGACGTTGAATCGCGTGGCGTCACGTCTGTTCTCAGGAAGAGCCACTGCGCCATCCGTCCTCTTCGCTGCTGCTATAGTGCTGAACTACGACGCCAGAGTGACCCAAGTCGATCCAAATCCGTATCTGAACCCGTATGAAATGTTTTACAAGGCTAACGAGGCGTTGAATGCAGACAGCGCCACTACCCCTACGCAACCGGCTGTGGCGTGGTATACCTTGGCGCAATCGGTATACTCTGGGGATATAGAGATATTCAGTTCGAATGTAGCGTATGACACGTATATGGAGACCATCACATGCCTCCAGAACTGCAGCTTCAGCCCGCATGATGCCCGCGGCATGATAACATACGATTCAGATTTGTTGAGTACCTTGGAAGCAACGAAACATTTTCAGGAGGTAGATCGCAAGAGGCTGAGTATGTCTTTGATGAACTTGGATATAACTCGGCAGTTTGCCGCAAGCATTTGCAAGGAGCTGGGGATCCGGGATACGTTTGACGAAAAAGTACTCATGGCGGGGGCGTTGTGCCTAGAAAGTGAAGCCAGTACGCAACAAGTCGAGTACGCCGAAACCATGTTTTTTGAAGAGGATGGGAGAGCAGACGAAGACGCGGAATGGCGACATACATTCAGTCACCACATCGCGTACTCTATCCACCATGCGGACAGAAACGACAGAAACGTCGCCGTATCGATTGGGAAATTTGAAAGGGAGGGAGAAAGCGTAGGCAGGAGGCACGCAGATTGTGAACAAGATTATGTGTTTGTGCATATATCAGACGTAACGAGATACATCGGTCATGACCTGAACAGTCTTCTGCTGAGCGGAGCGATGGAGAGAGGGCGGACGCAGTTCTTGCCAACGGGAAACATGACGATGCTCCCAAAAGCTATTGCGAGAATGGCGAGTCTGGCAGGGTGGCGGGGAAGCTGCACCCTCACGGTACGTTTCCCAATTTCGAATGGCATGATCAACGATTCGGATTATCACATATGCTTATCTCGCATCTCAAAGCCGAAGATACTGTCGTACGTGGAGGCTGAAGAGCAGATACAATCAGAGGAGATGAACGATTTGAAGCGTATCTATAACCTGGTGAACCAAACATTTCCTCAGGCCGTGGAAGAAGAAGAATACGTTGACTATCACGAGTTGAACGTTGATGCACAAGAACACATGGGGATATCTGTGTCGCCTCGGGTGCGCACCAAAAGGGCGTCCGTACTGATTTCGTCGATGGAAAAGGCGGCAAACATCGCCTGCGCTAGGTACGCCGAAGACAGAGGCGTGCCCATGTGCTTTTTGAACCAAATGGCACCCGATGACGTGAATAGTGTTCCAAGTTTTGTGTTCTGTGCAGAGATCCTCCCTCACCACGTCCAGGATGAAGAAGCCTGTGCTTTGATTACCTCTCCAGTCCATCGTGGGCCAGATCTGATCAACCACATACAGCTGAAAGCACAGCTACGGAAGGATGCACAGCGACGAACACGCAGATATCTTACAAGAGAGAAAATCATGGAAGAGATTGAGAACAACAACTTCACACTCAAATACCACCGTGGCATACAGATGGAAGACAGAATCACGCAGTATTATACGCACAAGTTTCTGAAGGGCCAAACTCAAAAGACGCTAGTGGGGACGATGTTGGGGTACCCCTCGGACGTAACAGATTTGAATCCAGACACAACGCGCATCAACGATATGCAGGCATCTGGATGCCGTTCCTTCCAGAAATGCCTCGTGCAATTAGATAGCAGTGGAATTCGCATTTTCGTGATGCTTCCGTGTGGAATCGCAGCAGGATCGAAACTGAATCTGTCGTTGTCCTGGATTTGCCCAGACAGTATGCGTCATGATGCATTTGCTACACAAATGGCAATGGATGTTACCGGATAACCACGCGATGCAAGCCGAGGCCCAGTCTTTGGGCAGAAGTGGAAAAGTAATATACGCACAGGGTAGAACCAAGTTTTCACAGATAATTAGGAGATATTCCCTTTTATAATATAGAGTAAGGCATATTCCCTATACCCAAACGACATTACAAATTACGATGAAGTACTGTGGGAATGGAAAAAGCAATTAGCACATCACCAAGTACTAAAGAATATTACAATTAGCAGCAATAGTCCTGTTACGCAAAAGTAATACTAATTCACCCCGAGCCCCATTTTTATAAAAAGAAACATTTGGAAAACATTAGTGTAATTTGAAATATTCAAATGGAATTTGCAATTTTTTAAATTAATGTAATTTCAAACAAATGCGATTAGCAGAAAAGTGGGATTAGCCCATCGTGGGATTAGCAGGGATTAGGGCGAATCCCGCGAATCCCGTGAAACCCATAACTAAGAAGTATACAAGTTTAAAAGCAGAGCAGTATAGAAGTACGAAAGCAGATAAGTATAGAAGAATGGAAATTTAGAAGTATAAGAGTATGATAGTATAGAAGAATAAGAAGTATAAAAGTATAGAAGTTTAGAAGCAGAGAAGCAGAGAAGTTTCGACACAGAAAAGCAGAGAAGTTTAAAAGCAGAGATGTATAGAAGCACAGAGGCAGAGGCGTTTGAATGCAGAGAACTATGGAAGTATAGAAGTTTAAAAGCAGAGCGGTATAGAAGTATAGAAGCAGAATTTTAAAAGCAGAGCGGGATAGTAGTATATAAGTTTAGAACAGGGAAGTATGGAAGAATAGAATTTTAAAAGCAGAGAAGTTCAGAAGTGTAAAAGTATAGAAGGATAGAAGTTTAAAAGGAAGTACGACCACGGTAGAGTACTGTACGGAGGGGGGAGGGGGGCGCAGTAGAAATAAAAAATGCGTGGGCATTAGCAACGCTGACCTAGAATACCGTTTTTTGTTAAATTGTTGTACAGCTGGTTGGCAGCCGCCGAAAAGACAGCCATGAACCTTCTTCTGGCGGCGCATCCCGACGGTAGACACTCCACGCCCGTTTTGGAAGAGGCCATTCAAGAAGATCTTCCGCCGATAAACAAGGTGTTCTCTGCGGAAGCGAGGGACGCTTTTAACTACCTTCGCCGCGTGACCGACATGTACAACTGCTTTGAAATGCCAGAATTGGTACTTGCGGAAATTGACGTCTCATTTCGACAAAACGGAGAGTACAACGAAATCATTTGGATGGCGACCGCACTGTACACTTTTGGCAGTGGTGAGATCAATGGGATGCTTGGCTTCTACGAAGAAATTTATGGAGGACATGTAGGAGTATGTGGCGAAGACAGTGATCAGAGCATAGAGATGGATGATATAGATGACGAAGAATTGGATGAAATGCTAGAGCCAGTTACTCCAGAAACGCACTACTAATCAGTCTGTTGCGAATAAACACGATCTGGCTCATTGCTTCTCACTGTTTATTTTTCATACGTTCTAGCTGCTTGCGCTCTCCCCCTCCATCCTTCGCTTTTTTTTGGTCTGGCGGTTGGTTGCTCCTGGTGCGGGATGCAGTACAGTTCTTCTTTTTCTAGATGTAAGGGGCAGTAAAAGTGGACGAGTGCCTGTGTGCCTGCATGCAATACCTACCATTGAGTCCATAGTCTAAAGTACCGATCTTACTTCAATTGGTCTACATGTTTCGAGCAGCAGAGGGGGCTGCCCCTAAGAAGTGTAAACGCCCGCTATGAGAGGTGTTAGCACTAGGTCCTTCCTAAGCGAGAGACCTGGACCAGTGTATTCCGTCATCCATGAGACTCCGTCTCTGCTGGTAACGCTAAAGTACTTGTCGTTTGAGTACAAATAAAGCAAGCCGGTTCCGGTGTCGTGCAACTGACCGCGCATCCATGGGCCCGTAGGCAACGGCTTGGTGATTTCAAAGACTCCTGTCATCTCCTCCATGCAAAGAAAGTTGACGGTGCCTCGGAACAACTGGAACGAAGAGGCGTAAACCGGGATAAAAGCTAGGAGAGCGTCGAGGGGAAGTCTGAGATACGTGGCAAGACTTTGAATGTCGCACTGAACGATTCCGCCTGGCTTGTCGATGAAACCAAACATTTTGCCTCCATGCCGCTCCACAGACTGCTTTGCTTTAAGCAGACGTGACAATATGCGATCGAAGGATGGAACAACCTCTTTTGAACAGGTACGGAAGAACCCACCTCGAAGACGATCCAACACACCAGCAGGGTAGTCTTGATCGTTGACGTGCAGGACCAAGTGAGTACCGCGCATAACCCAAGCTCCTTGAAACATGTCATATTGCTGTACTACCTCATCATCAACGTAGATGGGCCAAGACTGAAATCTGACTCCTGCTGGATCCCGAAAAGAATCCGTTGGGATTTCATGAAAAGGAAGGGGGGAGATCTGGTTTCCAGGAGACGGAGAGCAATTCGTTGACCAGTAGAAGAAGTGGCCACTGTGAAGTCTTGCGAGGGCAACATTGCGGCCACGTTCAGTTGCTCTCCAAGTCTGCGGGAAGGGAGAGGAGATGTAGAGATCCCCCTTGTCGACGCCACCGGGCCCTAGAAGCGGGGCGTGAGGTTTGTACTGCACGTACTTTGCGTGCGGATTGGGAGCGAGGGAGCGAGGTTGGTGGCGAGGGAGGTCCTTTTCTCCATGGTCACCTCCCAAGTAGACCACGTGGCCATCGGGAAGAAGCTCGGATAGCTCACCTGCCCTCTTGACGTTAATGCACGAAACGCGCCTGTTGGGAGGGTCGGCGGGGGCGGCGGGAAGAGTGTTGTCGTAGATTTAGCTTAGATGAGTGCCTGTAGTAATAAGGACACCAGTTGTCTGCCTCGACCTCGGGCAAATTGCCGAACTTGGACCTTGATATGTCGGTCTTGATGTAGGCGTTCGCGCAATCAAACTTTCCGTCCAGACGAAAGCCCTTGTCATCGAGAGCCCCGGTAATGGCTTTATATAACTTGATGACGGCAGCGGAAATAATGATATGACCACTTGGCGTGAATACACGGTCATCGGTGGTGAGGTCGGAAAGCTTGCGCAATTGGTATTTCCTGCTGGTGCCATGATAGATCCAGACGTTCTTGCCTTCAACCTTGAGGCTGGGATTGCCTTCGTCTAGATGCAGAGAGGTACTGGAGCTGTCCAAGTCGTCTGCGTGGCCGCCGGAGAACATGGTGTCGATTTGATCATGAGCGGCCTGGCGCGTTGCAGTGTGGCTTGCGTACCTGGGCATGTTAAGACTTGAGGATACAAAGCGAGGGGTGAGGACTGAGGCGAAGCGAGGAGAACGAGCAGAGGCGGAAAAGCATGAGGATATTGGGAGGGCTCGAAGGGGCAACTTTGAGATCAGCGAGGAGGGGTATCTATTTATAGAGCCCAGAGCCATGAAGAGTTTAGGTAAAAATGACACGTGGAGCTGAAGTTGAGGTATCCGTGAGAAGCTAAGGCATAATGACAGTGTACAATAAACAATTACAGCACACAGCACCAAACGACTTCACCCCGAGCCCCATTTAAAAAAATCCATGTTTAGAAAACATTAATTTAATTTCAAATATTAAAATGTAATTGCACAAATTAATTAATTAACGCAATTTCAAACAAATGGGATTCGTATCTATACCCATGTCCGAACAGACGCGCGTTCAGGTGGGCTGAAATTAAGCGCAAATTTACTTCGGTCTGACGGAGTGCGCATTGGCTAGAAAAAAATCTGGAAAAATTTCAATGCGCACAGGGCCAAATTTGATTATTTTATCATACCGGATGGACGTCGAAAATTGCCGACATGCATCCGACCGCAACGGTTGGCCGGATGGACGTCATCCTCGCTGTCATGTCGCGTCATTGATCCCGTTCGTCGCTGTCACGATATCATTCGCGGTTCCCCTATTCACGCCCCTGAATCCCGACGCGCATCTACTGGCTGGCGCTCCTCGTAACGCGCGTCTATTGGTTCACTACTGATCTCACTTACTCTGTCCGTTCCACTCCTTCCCCCGCCCTGAATGACCACATACTGTATGAGACAATCTCATCCGCACGTTCTCTGGAACCACACCGCTCCCCTTCCGTACTCCTGTTGCCCCTGCTCCAACGCGCCCGCCCTCTTACGACTATCCCTGTCCGTTTAGGGAATTAGGGGAATTAGGTGATTGACAGGTTTACGCATATTGATATAAGGATGTAGGGACCATCTATTCCCTATACCCATCGGTTGGACGGATGGGAGGTTAGGCGTCGAAATTGGCATCGCTATTGAAGATTCCTGGGATGGAAGGCCTACTGGCTCCATAAAATATCTGCAAAAATTATATCAAAGCACGGGCCAAAACACTCCCCACGCTCCGCGGCGGATGGAAGTCCCGAATCTCGGACGGAAGGCTTATTGGTCGGATGGAAGGTTTCATCGCTGGTTTCATCCGTGTGGCAGCGCTCGTTATGATCATTCTATACCCATGGGTTGGACGGATGGGAGGTTAGGCGTCGAAATTGGCATCACTATTGAAGATTCCTGGGATGGAAGGGCTACTGGCTCCTATACCCATGGGTTGGACGGATGGGAGGTTAGGCGTCGAAATTGGCATCGCTATTGAAGATTCCTGGGATGGAACGCCTACTGGCTCCATAAAATATCTGCAAAAATTATATCAAAGCACGGGCCAAAACACTCCCCACGCTCCGCGGCGGATGGAAGTCCCGAATCTCGGACGGAAGGCTTATTGGTCGGATGGAAGGTTTCATCGCTGGTTTCATCCGTGTGGCAGCGCTCGTTATGATCATTCTATACCTATGGGTTGGACGGATGGGAGGTTAGGCGTCGAAATTGGCATCGCTATTGAAGATTCCTGGGATGGAAGGGCTACTGGCTCCTATACCCATGGGTTGGACGGATGGGAGGTTAGGCGTCGAAATTGGCATCGCTATTGAAGATTCCTGGGATGGAAGGCCTACTGGCTCCATAAAATATCTGCAAAAATTATATCAAAGCACGGGCCAAAACACTCCCCACGCTCCGCAGCGGATGGAAGTCCCGAATCTCGGACGGAAGGCTTATTGGTCGGATGGAAGGTTTCATCGCTGGTTTCATCCGTGTGGCAGCGCTCGTTATGATCATTCTATACCTATGGGTTGGACGGATGGGAGGTTAGGCGTCGAAATTGGCATCGCTATTGAAGATTCCTGGGATGGAAGGGCTACTGGCTCCTATACCCATGGGTTGGACGGATGGGAGGTTAGGCGTCTAAATTGGCATCGCTGTTGAAGATTCCCGGGATGGAAGGACTACTGGCTCTTATACCCATGGGTTGGAAGGATGGGAGGTTAGGCGTTGAAATTGGCATCGCTATTGAAGATTCGTGGGATGGAAGGGATACTGGCTCTTGTACCCATGGGTTGGAGGGATGGGAGGTTAGGCGTCGAAATTGGCATCGCTATTGAAGATTCCTGGGATGGAAGGGCTACTGCCTCTTATACCCATGGGTTGGACGGATGGGAGGTTAGGCGTTGAAATTGGCATCGCTATTGAAGATTCCTGGGATGGAAGGCCTACTGGCTCCATAAAATATCTGCAAAAATTATATCAAAGCACGGGCCAAAACACTCCCCACGCTCTGCGGCGGATGGAAGTCCCGAATCTGGCACGGAAGGCCTATTTGTCGGATGGAAGGTTTCATCGCTGGTTTCATCCGTGTGGCAGCGCTCGTTATGATCATTCTATACCCATGGGTTGGACGGATGGGAGGTTAGGCGTCGAAATTGGCATCGCTATTGAAGATTCCTGGGATGGAAGGGCTACTGGCTCCATAAAATATCTGCAAAAATTATATCAAATCACGGGCCAAAACACTCCCCACGCTCCGCGGCGGATGGAAGCCCCGCATCTCGGATGGAAGGCCAATTCGTCGGATGGAAGGTTTCATCGCTGGTTTCATCCGTGTGGCAGCGCTCGTTATGATCATTCTATACCTATGGGTTGGACGGATGGGAGGTTAGGCGTCGAAATTGGCATCGCTATTGAGGATTCCTGGGATGGAAGGGCTACTGGCTCCTATACCCATGGGTTGGACGGATGGGAGGTTAGGCGTCGAAATTGGCATCGCTATTGAAGATTCCTGGGATGCAAGGGCTACTGGCTCCTATACCCATGGGTTGGACGGATGGGAGATTAGGCGTCGAAATTGGCATCGCTATTGAAGATTCCTGGGATGGAACGCCTACTGGCTCCATAAAATATCTGCAAAAATTATATCAAAGCACGGGCCAAAACACTCCCCACGCTCCGCGGCGGATGGAAGTCCCGAATCTCGGACGGAAGCCTTATTGGTCGGATGGAAGGTTTCATCGCTGGTTTCATCCGTGTGGCAGCGCTCGTTATGATCATTCTATACCTATGGGTTGGACGGATGGGAGGTTAGGCGTCGAAATTGGCATCGCTATTGAAGATTCCTGGGATGGAAGGGCTACTGGCTCCTATACCCATGGGTTGGACGGATGGGAGGTTAGGCGTCGAAATTGGCATCGCTATTGAAGATTCCTGGGATGCAAGGGCTACTGGCTCCTATACCCATGGGTTGGACGGATGGGAGGTTAGGCGTCGAAATTGGCATCGCTATTGAAGATTCCTGGGATGGAACGCCTACTGGCTCCATAAAATATCTGCAAAAATTATATCAAAGCACGGGCCAAAACACTCCCCACGCTCCGCGGCGGATGGAAGTCCCGAATCTCGGACGGAAGGCTTATTGGTCGGATGGAAGGTTTCATCGCTGGTTTCATCCGTGTGGCAGCGCTCGTTATGATCATTCTATACCCATGGGTTGGACGGATGGGAGGTTAGGCGTCGAAATTGGCATCGCTATTGAAGATTCCTGGGATGGAAGGGCTACTGGCTCCTATACCCATGGGTTCGACGGATGGGAGGTTAGGCGTCGAAATTGGCATCGCTATTGAAGATTCCTGGGATGCAAGGGCTACTGGCTCCTATACCCATGGGTTGGACGGATGGGAGGTTAGGCGTCGAAATTGGCATCGCTATTGAAGATTCCTGGGATGGAAGGCCTACTGGCTCCATAAAATATCTGCAAAAATTATATCAAAGCACGGGCCAAAACACTCCCCACGCTCCGCGGCGGAAGGTAGTCCCGAATCTCGGACGGAAGCCTTATTGGTCGGATGGAAGGTTTCATCGCTGGTTTCATCCGTGTGGCAGCGCTCGTTATGATCATTCTATACCTATGGGTTGGACGGATGGGAGGTTAGGCGTCGAAATTGGCATCGCTATTGAAGATTCCTGGGATGGAAGGGCTACTGGCTCCTATACCCATGGGTTGGACGGATGGGAGGTTAGGCGTCGAAATTGGCATCGCTGTTGAAGATTCCTGGGATGGAACGCCTACTGGCTCCCAAATATCTGCAAAAATTATATCAAAGCACGGGCCAAAACACTCCCCACGCTCCGCGGCGGAAGGTAGTCCCGAATCTCGGACGGAAGCCTTATTGGTCGGATGGAAGGTTTCATCGCTGGTTTCATCCGTGTGGCAGCGCTCGTTATGATCATTCTATACCTATGGGTTGGACGGATGGGAGGTTAGGCGTCGAAATTGGCATCGCTATTGAGGATTGGCTGTTTAATCTTCGTGGCAGCGCTGGTTTTGTTCATTCTATACCCATGGGTTGGACGGATGGGAGGTTAGGCGTCGAAATTGGCATCGCTATTGAAGATTCCTGGGATGGAAGGGCTACTGGCTCCTATACCCATGGGTTGGACGGATGGGAGGTTAGGCGTCAAAATTGGCATCGCTGTTGAAGATTCCTGGGATGGAAGGCCTACTGGCTCCATAAAATATCTGCAAAAATTATATCAAAGCACGGGCCAAAACACTCCCCACGCTCCGCGGCGGATGGAAGCCCCGCATCTCGGACGGAAGGCCAATTCGTCGGATGGAAGGTTTCATCGCTGGTTTCATCCGTGTGGCAGCGCTCGTTATGATCATTCTATACCTATGGGTTGGACGGATGGGAGGTTAGGCGTCGAAATTGGCATCGCTATTGAAGATTCCTGGGATGGAAGGGCTACTGGCTCCTATACCCATGGGTTGGACGGATGGGAGGTTAGGGGTCGAAATTGGCATCGCTGTTGAAGATTCCTGGGATGCAAGGGCTACTGGCTCCTATACCCATGGGTTGGACGGATGGGAGGTTAGGCGTCGAAATTGGCATCGCTATTGAAGATTCCTGGGATGGAAGGCCTACTGGCTCCATAAAATATCTGCAAAAATTATATCAAAGCACGGGCCAAAACACTCCCCACGCTCCGCGGCGGATGGTAGTCCCGAATCTCGGACGGAAGCCTTATTGGTCGGATGGAAGGTTTCATCGCTGGTTTCATCCGTGTGGCAGCGCTCGTTATGATCATTATATACCTATGGGTTGGACGGATGGGAGGTTAGGCGTCGAAATTGGCATCGCTATTGAAGATTCCTGGGATGGAAGGGCTACTGGCTCCTATACCCATGGGTTGGACGGATGGGAGGTTAGGCGTCGAAATTGGCATCGCTATTGAAGATTCCTGGGATGGAAGGCCTACTGGCTCCATAAAATATCTGCAAAAATTATATCAAAGCACGGGCCAAAACACTCCCCACGCTCCGCGGCGGATGGAAGCCCCGCATCTCGGACGGAAGGCCAATTCGTCGGATGGAAGGTTTCATCGCTGGTTTCATCCGTGTGGCAGCGCTCGTTATGATCATTCTATACCTATGGGTTGGACGGATGGGAGGTTAGGCGTCGAAATTGGCATCGCTATTGAAGATTCCTGGGATGGAAGGGCTACTGGCTCCTATACCCATGGGTTGGACGGATGGGAGGTTAGGCGTCAAAATTGGCATCGCTGTTGAAGATTCCTGGGATGGAACGCCTACTGGCTCCATAAAATATCTGCAAAAATTATATCAAAGCACGGGCCAAAACACTCCCCACGCTCCGCGGCGGATGGAAGTCCTGAATCTCGGACGGAAGGCTTATTGGTCGGATGGAAGGTTTCATCGCTGGTTTCATCCGTGTGGCAGCGCTCGTTATGATCATTCTATACCCATGGGTTGGACGGATGGGAGGTTAGGCGTCGAAATTGGCATCGCTATTGAAGATTCCTGGGATGGAAGGCCTACTGGCTCCATAAAATATCTGCAAAAATTATATCAAAGCACGGGCCAAAACACTCCCCACGCTCCGCGGCGGAAGGTAGTCCCGTATCTCGGACGGAAGCCTTATTGGTCGGATGGAAGGTTTCATCGCTGGTTTCATCCGTGTGGCAGCGCTCGTTATGATCATTCTATACCCATGGGTTGGACGGATGGGAGGTTAGGCGTCGAAATTGGCATCGCTATTGAGGATTCCTGGGATGGAAGGCCTACTGGCTCCTATACCCATGGGTTGGACGGATGGGAGGTTAGGCGTCGAAATTGGCATCGCTATTGAAGATTCCTGGGATGCAAGGGCTACTGGCTCCTATACCCATGGGTTGGACGGATGGGAGGTTAGGCGTCGAAATTGGCATCGCTATTGAAGATTCCTGGGATGCAAGGGCTACTGGCTCCTATACCCATGGGTTGGACGGATGGGAGGTTAGGCGTCGAAATTGGCATCGCTATTGAAGATTCCTGGGATGGAAGGGCTACTGGCTCCATAAAATATCTGCAAAAATTATATCAAAGCACGGGCCAAAACACTCCCCACGCTCCGCGGCGGATGGAAGTCCCGAATCTCGGACGGAAGGCTTATTGGTCGGATGGAAGGTTTCATCGCTGGTTTCATCCGTGTGGCAGCGCTCGTTATGATCATTCTATACCTATGGGTTGGACGGATGGGAGGTTAGGCGTCAAAATTGGCATCGCTTTTGAAGTTTCATCCGTGTGGCAGCGCTGGTTATGATCATTGTATACCTTTGGGTTGGACGGATGGGAGGTTAGGCGTCGAAATTGGCATCGCTATTGAAGATTCCTGGGATGGAAGGGCTACTGGCTCCTATACCCATGGGTTGGACGGATGGGAGGTTAGGCGTCGAAATTGGCATCGCTATTGAAGATTCCTGGGATGGAAGGCCTACTGGCTCCATAAAATATCTGCAAAAATTATATCAAAGCACGGGCCAAAACACTCCCCACGCTCCGCGGCGGATGGTAGTCCCGAATCTCGGACGGAAGCCTTATTGGTCGGATGGAAGGTTTCATCGCTGGTTTCATCCGTGTGGCAGCGCTCGTTATGATCATTCTATACCTATGGGTTGGACGGATGGGAGGTTAGGCGTCGAAATTGGCATCGCTATTGAGGATTCCTGGGATGGAAGGGCTACTGGCTCCTATACCCATGGGTTGGACGGATGGGAGGTTAGGCGTCAAAATTGGCATCGCTGTTGAAGATTCCTGGGATGGAACGCCTACTGGCTCCATAAAATATCTGCAAAAATTATATCAAAGCACGGGCCAAAACACTCCCCACGCTCCGCGGCGGATGGAAGTCCCGAATCTCGGACGGAAGGCTTATTGGTCGGATGGAAGGTTTCATCGCTGGTTTCATCCGTGTGGCAGCGCTCGTTATGATCATTCTATACCTATGGGTTGGACGGATGGGAGGTTAGGCGTCGAAATTGGCATCGCTATTGAGGATTCCTGGGATGGAAGGGCTACTGGCTCCTATACCCATGGGTTGGACGGATGGGAGGTTAGGCGTCGAAATTGGCATCGCTATTGAAGATTCCTGGGATGGAAGGCCTACTGGCTCCATAAAATATCTGCAAAAATTTTATCAAAGCACGGGCCAAAACACTCCCCACGCTCCGCGGCGGATGGAAGTCCCGCATCTCGGATGGAAGGCTTATTGGTCGGATGGAAGGTTTCATCGCTGGTTTCATCCGTGTGGCTGCGCTCGTTATGATCATTCTATACCCATGGGTTGGACGGATGGGAGGTTAGGCGTCGAAATTGGCATCGCTATTGAAGATTCCTGGGATGGAAGGGGTACTGGCTCTTATACCCATGGGTTGGAGGGATGGGAGGTTAGGCGTCGAAATTGGCATCGCTATTGAAGATTCCTGGGATGGAAGGGCTGCTGCCTCTTATACCCATGGGTTGGACGGATGGGAGGTTAGGCGTCGAAATTGGCATCGCTATTGAAGATTCCTGGGATGGAAGGGCTACTGGCTCCTATACCCATGGGTTGAAGGAATGGCAGGTTA
>NW_005178992.1:591650-613359 GCF_000350225.1 Chondrus crispus
ACACTCCCCACGCTCCGCAGCGGATGGAAGTCCCGAATCTCGGACGGAAGGCCTATTCGTCGGATGGAAGGTTTCATCGCTGGTTTCATCCGTGTGGCAGCGCCGGTTATGATCATTCTATACCCATGGGTTGGACGGATGGGAGGTTAGGCGTCGAAATTGGCATCACTATTGAAGATTCCTGGGATGGAAGGGCTACTGGCTCCTATACCCCTGGGTTGGAGGGATGGGAGGTTAGGCGTCGAAATTGGCATCGCTATTGAAGATTCCTGGGATGGAAGGCCTACTGGCTCCATAAAATATCTGCAAAAATTATATCAAAGCACGGGCCAAAACACTCCCCACGCTCCGCGGCGGATGGAAGTCCCGAATCTCGCACGGAAGGCCTATTCGTCGGATGGAAGGTTTCATCGCTGGTTTCATCCGTGTGGCAGCGCTCGTTATGATCATTCTATACCCATGGGTTGGAGGGATGGGAGGTTAGGCGTCGAAATTGGCATCGCTATTGAAGATTCCTGGGATGGAAGGGGTACTGGCTCTTATACCCATGGGTTGGAGGGATGGGAGGTTAGGCGTCGAAATTGGCATCGCTATTGAAGATTCCTGGGATGGAAGGGCTGCTGCCTCTTATACCCATGGGTTGGACGGATGGGAGGTTAGGCGTCGAAATTGGCATCGCTATTGAAGATTCCTGGGATGGAAGGCCTACTGGCTCCATAAAATATCTGCAAAAATTATATCAAAGCACGGGCCAAAACACTCCCCACGCTCCGCCGCGGATGGAAGTCCCGAATCTCGGACGGAAGGCTTATTCGTCGGATGGAAGGTTTCATCGCTGGTTTCATCCGTGTGGCAGCGCCCGTTATGATCATTCTATACCCATGGGTTGGACGGATGGGAGGTTAGGCGTCGAAATTGGCATCGCTATTGAAGATTCCTGGGATGGAAGGGGTACTGGCTCCTATACCCATGGGTTGGAGGGATGGGAGGTTAGGCGTCGAAATTGGCATCGCTATTGAAGATTCCTGGGATGGAAGGCCTACTGGCTCCATAAAATATCTGCAAAAATTATATCAAAGCACGGGCCAAAACACTCCCCACGCTCCGCGGCGGATGGAAGTCCCGAATCTCGCACGGAAGGCCTATTCGTCGGATGGAAGGTTTCATCGCTGGTTTCATCCGTGTGGCAGCGCTCGTTATGATCATTCTATACCCATGGGTTGGACGGATGGGAGGTTAGGCGTCGAAATTGGCATCGCTATTGAAGATTCCTGGGATGGAAGGGGTACTGGCTCCTATACCCATGGGTTGGAGGGATGGGAGGTTAGGCGTCGAAATTGGCATCGCTATTGAAGATTCCTGGGATGGAAGGGCTACTGCCTCTTATACCCATGGGTTGGACGGATGGGAGGTTAGGCGTTGAAATTGGCATCGCTATTGAAGATTCCTGGGATGGAAGGCCTACTGGCTCCATAAAATATCTGCAAAAATTATATCAAAGCACGGGCCAAAACACTCCCCACGCTCCGCGGCGGATGGAAGTCCCGAATCTCGCACGGAAGGCCTATTCGTCGGATGGAAGGTTTCATCGCTGGTTTCATCCGTGTGGCAGCGCTCGTTATGATCATTCTATACCCATGGGTTGGACGGATGGGAGGTTAGGCGTCGAAATTGGCATCGCTATTGAAGATTCCTGGGATGGAAGGGGTACTGGCTCCTATACCCATGGGTTGGAGGGATGGGAGGTTAGGCGTCGAAATTGGCATCGCTATTGAAGATTCCTGGGATGGAAGGGCTACTGCCTCTTATACCCATGGGTTGGACGGATGGGAGGTTAGGCGTTGAAATTGGCATCGCTATTGAAGATTCCTGGGATGGAAGGGCTACTGGCTCCTGTACCCATGGGTTGGACGGATGGGAAGTTAGGCGTCGAAATTGGCATCGCTATTGAAGATTCCTGGGATGGAAGGCCTACTGGCTCCATAAAATATCTGCAAAAATTATATCAAAGCACGGGCCAAAACACTCCCCACGCTCCGCGGCGGATGGAAGTCCCGAATCTCGCACGGAAGGCCTATTCGTCGGATGGAAGGTTTCATCGCTGGTTTCATCCGTGTGGCAGCGCTCGTTATGATCATTCTATACCCATGGGTTGGAGGGATGGGAGGTTAGGCGTCGAAATTGGCATCGCTATTGAAGATTCCTGGGATGGAAGGGGTACTGGCTCTTATACCCATGGGTTGGAGGGATGGGAGGTTAGGCGTCGAAATTGGCATCGCTATTGAAGATTCCTGGGATGGAAGGGCTGCTGCCTCTTATACCCATGGGTTGGACGGATGGGAGGTTAGGCGTCGAAATTGGCATCGCTATTGAAGATTCCTGGGATGGAAGGGCTACTGCCTCTTATACCCATGGGTTGGACGGATGGGAGGTTAGGCGTCGAAATTGGCATCGCTATTGAAGATTCCTGGGATGGAAGGCCTACTGGCTCCATAAAATATCTGCAAAAATTATATCAAAGCACGGGCCAAAACACTCCCCACGCTCCGCGGCGGATGGAAGTCCCGAATCTCGCACGGAAGGCCTATTCGTCGGATGGAAGGTTTCATCGCTGGTTTCATCCGTGTGGCAGCGCTCGTTATGATCATTCTATACCCATGGGTTGGACGGATGGGAGGTTAGGCGTCGAAATTGGCATCGCTATTGAAGATTCCTGGGATGGAAGGCCTACTGGCTCCATAAAATATCTGCAAAAATTATATCAAAGCACGGGCCAAAACACTCCCCACGCTCCGCGGCGGATGGAAGTCCCGAATCTCGGACGGAAGTCCTATTCGTCGGATGGAAGGTTTCATCGCTGGTTTCATCCGTGTGGCAGCGCTCGTTATGATCATTCTATACCCATGGGTTGGACGGATGGGAGGTTAGGCGTCGAAATTGGCATCGCTATTGAAGATTCCTGGGATGGAAGGGGTACTGGCTCTTATACGCATGGGTTGGACGGATGGGAGGTTAGGCGTCGAAATTGGCATCGCTATTGAAGATTCCTGGGATGGAAGGGCTGCTGCCTCTTATACCCATGGGTTGGACGGATGGGAGGTTAGGCGTCGAAATTGGCATCGCTATTGAAGATTCCTGGGATGGAAGGCCTACTGGCTCCATAAAATATCTGCAAAAATTATATCAAAGCACGGGCAAAAACACTCCCCACGCTCCGCAGCGGATGGAAGTCCCGAATCTCGGACGGAAGGCCTATTCGTCGGATGGAAGGTTTCATCGCTGGTTTCATCCGTGTGGCAGCGCTCGTTATGATCATTCTATACCCATGGGTTGGAGGGATGGGAGGTTAGGCGTCGAAATTGGCATCGCTATTGAAGATTCCTGGGATGGAAGGGGTACTGGCTCTTATACCCATGGGTTGGAGGGATGGGAGGTTAGGCGTCGAAATTGGCATCGCTATTGAAGATTCCTGGGATGGAAGGGCTGCTGCCTCTTATACCCATGGGTTGGACGGATGGGAGGTTAGGCGTCGAAATTGGCATCGCTATTGAAGATTCCTGGGATGGAAGGCCTACTGGCTCCATAAAATATCTGCAAAAATTATATCAAAGCACGGGCCAAAACACTCCCCACGCTCCGCGGCGGATGGAAGTCCCGCATCTCGGATGGAAGGCTTATTGGTCGGATGGAAGGTTTCATCGCTGGTTTCATCCGTGTGGCAGCGCTCGTTATGATCATTCTATACCTATGGGTTGGACGGATGGGAGGTTAGGCGTCGAAATTGGCATCGCTATTATGGATTCCTGGGATGGAAGGGCTACTGGCTCCTATACCCATGGGTTGGACGGATGGGAGGTTAGGCGTCAAAATTGGCATCGCTATTGAAGATTCCTGGGATGGAAGGCCTACTGGCTCCATAAAATATCTGCAAAAATTATATCAAAGCACGGGCCAAAACACTCCCCACGCTCCGCGGCGGATGGAAGTCCCGAATCTCGGACGGAAGCCTTATTGGTCGGATGCAAGGTTTCATCGCTGGTTTCATCCGTGTGGCAGCGCTCGTTATGATCTCCTATACCCATGGGTTGGACGGATGGGAGGTTAGGCGTCGAAATTGGCATCGCTATTGAAGATTCCTGGGATGGAAGGCCTACTGGCTCCATAAAATATCTGCAAAAATTATATCAAAGCACGGGCAAAAACACTCCCCACGCTCCGCAGCGGATGGAAGTCCCGAATCTCGGACGGAAGGCCTATTCGTCGGATGGAAGGTTTCATCGCTGGTTTCATCCGTGTGGCAGCGCCCGTTATGATCATTCTATACCCATGGGTTGGACGGATGGGAGGTTAGGCGTCGAAATTGGCATCGCTATTGAAGATTCCTGGGATGGAAGGGCTACTGGCTCCTATACCCATGGGTTGGACGGATGGGAGGTTAGGCGTCGAAATTGGCATCGCTATTGAAGATTCCTGGGATGCAAGGGCTACTGGCTCCTATACCCATGGGTTGGACGGATGGGAGGTTAGGCGTCGAAATTGGCATCGCTATTGAGGATTCCTGGGATGCAAGGGCTACTGGCTCCTATACCCATGGGTTGGACAAATGGGAGGTTAGGCGTCGAAATTGGCATCGCTGTTGAAGATTCCTGGGATGGAAGGCCTACTGGCTCCATAAAATATCTGCAAAAATTATATCAAAGCACGGGCCAAAACACTCCCCACGCTCTGCGGCGGAGGGTAGTCCCGAATCTCGGACGGAAGGCTTATTGGTCGGATGGAAGGTTTCATCGCTGGTTTCATCCGTGTGGCAGCGCTCGTTATGATCATTCTATACCTATGGGTTGGACAGATGGGAGGTTAGGCGTCGAAATTGGCATCGCTATTGAGGATTCCTGGGATGGAAGGGCTACTGGCTCCTATACCCATATCTGCAAAAATTATATCAAAGCACGGGCCAAAACACTCCCCACGCTCCGCGGCGGATGGAAGTCCCGAATCTCGGACGGAAGTCCTATTCGTCGGATGGAAGGTTTCATCGCTGGTTTCATCCGTGTGGCAGCGCTCGTTATGATCATTCTATACCCATGGGTTGGACGGATGGGAGGTTAGGCGTCGAAATTGGCATCGCTATTGAAGATTCCTGGGATGGAAGGGGTACTGGCTCTTATACGCATGGGTTGGACGGATGGGAGGTTAGGCGTCGAAATTGGCATCGCTATTGAAGATTCCTGGGATGGAAGGGCTACTGGCTCTTATACCCATGGGTTGGAGGGATGGGAGGTTAGGCGTCGAAATTGGCATCGCTATTGAAGATTCCTGGGATGGAAGGGGTACTGGCTCCTATACCCATGGGTTGGAGGGATGGGAGGTTAGGCGTCGAAATTGGCATTAGGGGGAGTAGGGCGTATATATTATATATTAGGAATTTAGGGGAGTAGGGCGTATATATTATATATTAGGAATTTAGGGGGTTAGGAAGGTAGGTGAGTTAGGAGGGTATTGTGGGTTAGGGGGGTTAGGAAGATTAGGGGGGTTAGAGGGGTTAGGTGGTTTAGGTGGTTTAGGAGGTTTAGGTGGTTTAGGTGGTTTAGGTGGAATACTGGGTTGAGGTGGTGGAATGGTTTACGAGGTTGACCGGTTTAACGATGTACGAAGTTTAACGGTTTATGTGATTTAGCATGTGTACCAGGTTTAGGAAGGTTAGCAGGTTTGGGTTGAGATTATGTTAGGTGGTTTTGCAGGTGTAGCTGGTTTAGGTGGTTTAGCAGGTTTAGGGGTTTAGGTTGAGATTGGGTTTAGCAGGTTTAGCAAGTGTAGCACGTGTAAGTGGATTAGCAGGTTTAGGTTGACAGTGGGTTTGGTGGTTTAGGTGGTTTAGGTGGTTTAAGTGGTTTAGGTTGAGATTGGGTTTAGGTGGTTTAGGTGGATTAGGTTGGCTAATCGTCTATATTAAATACCCACCGAGAGATGTAAATTTTCAGATCCAACCAAAACAGCATTTTTTCGGTCCCAGTGTCCCAGTTGTCCGAGTCAGTCTCTGAGTGTCAGCATGTCCGAGTTCGATTCCTGGTGGGGGCTCTGTAAGCAGCAAGTTGACTGACTGAGCGAAATGCCACGTAAGACGGTGTGGCTTAGAGTAAGCTTTTCTTCTGTAAAGTGCGCAGATGTTGTTTTGTCATAGTTTCTGACGGCGTTACGAAATTTTCGAATTTCTACTGTAAGATCAACTGGAAGCAACGTTTGATGCGCAGTTTACACCATTGCGAAAAGGTCGAAAACAAGCCGGTACGGTGTGGTCCGATTTCCGTTTCAATCCTCAATTTCTGTTTTTTTTATTTTTTTGGGTCTACAGTACCACCGCCGCCGCCGCCGCCCGTCCCCGTCCTGTCATCATCACACATCATCACCGTCGTCCCTTCTTCCATCTTTTCTTCCCACCGTCCCTTCCCCTTCCAGTTCAACCCCCTCCCCATCTCCGCAACATGCTGCTACTTACTATCTGTTCTGTTCCCCGCTCGCAATCGTCTGCACCAGGATCACCTCTTCCCCGACGAATAATCGGGCATACGCGCCACGCCGCGTGAGTGAGTGAGCGTGCGTGTGAGAAGTGAACCGCCTGCACTCTTCTCAAAACTGCTCCCGCCTTCATCGCACCGTCGATGCTTCGCTCCCGCGCGACAGCGTTACCGATGTCGGATGACTCTGGGCTGTGAGCTTTTGGATTGCCTCTATCTTTTGTTCGCGATGGATTTCGCGATTTTCCCGAGTTGATGACATCTTCTAATTCTTCTTTGTCTGTATCCTTCTTTTCTTCCTCCCCTGCTGCGCACCCACAGCAGTCTCTGCGCACCCCTTCACCACGCCGTGTGCGACGCATAAGCTGCATTAGCTATCAAAAAGCGATGGCGCGATTCTTTCCGTCTGTTTCGCTACGTCCACAGTATGTATGTACTACTCAAAGTAGGCCGAAATCAGATTCCGGATACTGAGTGTGTCTTTGTCGTCGCCACTGTTGAATTCGAGTGGCAGGCCTCTTGTTTGAGATGTGAACGGGGGATCTGGGAAAGAGCTTTCTGGATCTGACTACAAAGATTGGCAGGGCGACGTCGGGTTGCGATGGAAAGATTTTCTCATTCGTCATGCATCACAAGGGGAGCGCTCTCAAGAAAATCACATGCTGACTATGGCGATGCACAAAATTTAACGGGTAGTTTGGTTCAGCGTTCGTGAGGCATGCTGCCTTGGATTCAATCCGCAAGGCAAAAAACTTTCGCATTGGCCAGGACATGGCGGAATATGCAGCGATGATTGTGCCTTCGTATCTTGCAACTGAATCAAAGGGCAAAATGTGGCATCGAACAGATGTTATGGAGAAAAGGCGGAAGAAGAGAAATTTTTTTTACGAGGAGCTACGATCACGGTTGTCCAGTGGAGCATGCCCATCTTCTCGACAGTAGACCATCGATATCTCCTTCATTGACAGTTCCGACGCCATAGTAGCTTTTCGGGGTGGGGACGTCAACCAACGATCCCATGACTCATTGCACATTGCGACCACCAACCCTCTCAAGGGTTTCGGAAGAATGCCGCGGCGTTGATCCGGGCATCATTAATCTGCAGCCTGTACTCAGCCCTGGTACCGCTATGCTGCCGCATCGCGAGAGTAGAGATAAACAGGATCATTGCAGTGGATACATGTAAGAGCCTTCTGTGGCGTGGTACTGGACAGCTTTGCACCGTAAGCTTTCATACACACGTGGCTGTTGGGAAGAAGCGAGCCTATAACGGACGTGGCACGGGCGAGGATCGAGGCGTGGCAATGGAGACTGAATTTCAGAAGTGGTCCCCGGTGTGCTTTCCCAGCATGGAAACCACGGATTGCATCCCCGGATTGCAACCGGGGATTTCCACTGCTGAGAGCGTACCGTGGTGTGGCGCACAATCGATGATACTTCGAGAATCATCGGGGGTTGTCCTTTCAATGCTGGAATCATCCCAGCGCAGTCCATCGGGAGGCGGCGGTGGGGGGGGGGAAGGAAATGGGCGATGCAACGTCGTGGCTCGTGTCCAACGTGCGATTTTCTGTCGTATGTCTTGCTGGAAGAGAAGCAGATGTCATAAAGACATTAACGGGGACCGAATGCAGCTAGGTCGAAAGCAATACCAAAGTGGAATGAAAGATACAGATGGTCAAGGCGCGGCTGAGTGAGGATTGGTGCGACACAGCCAAGAATACTTACTAGAAAGAATAGGTGACGAGGATGTGTTTTTCTTCGGCATTCACTTTTGTAGCAGCCGCCCCGCGGGGATTTATCTCTTGAGGCAAGACACGTGAGGGGGTGGAATACGCACAAGGAGCGGGGGTGTCTTGGGTATGTGGCCGCGTCTCTGGCAGCAGCTTGTTCGACAGAGCGCATTCTTGACGAGACATCACACGTTTACTCGTGAATGTCGGGAAAAATTGGATCTCTAATCAAATCTTGTGTGCTCTTGCGTCGATCGGACAAGCATATGTGTAATTGTACACCGCTAGGGAAGCGGAAGACCGTGTGCCCTGAGAAGACGCCCTGCACTGTGTGGGGGACAGTTTGCCTTCTTTGGGCTGAGATATCGCATGCGACGTTGTGGTCTGGGACGAGCCGATCTGCAGGTGGCATCAGCCTTATGCCCTTCGCAATGAATACGAAGGAAAGTGCGAAGGTTTTTTTTGAGAGGGGGGGGAGCATCATCGTCAGGACGACAGTCGACAGTAGGGGAGCCATGAAAAGCTTCAGAACAAGCATCCCACATAAGGCTACGCAAGGGAAGAGTTTGCGCGAAGGCGAGAGGACGAGTCTGAGGCTGTCCTGGTTCAGTTGGAGACTACAGTAGACTCAAGAGCTTCATGGTCCACTCCAAGCGCACTGGCCTCGCCGTAGAAGATGTCACCACTGCGTTGTGGAGGCGCAGCGCCGAGCCCGTCATTGCGCTGGGTGTCAGGGGGCCAGCAACGAGACTTGGGGACGTTGAGGGCGTGTATATATATGAGGACGGATAAGCTTGTCAGGTTGGATGATTTGATCACAAGGGAACTGCCAGGAGGAGGGGGAGGGGTCACCGAGGCGGCGGGTTGGGTTGCGTTGGACGAAGAGCAAGTGGTGGGGGAGAATGGGAGATCAGGTGGAAGGGCAGCGCGGCGAAGCGGCTTTCAGAAGGGTACGTCCACTATCACTTGTTTTCTTCGCGATATTTTCCTGTCGGATGACCGCCGAACTGACATGGTCATCAAATGTAATTTTCGACAATTCGGCAGAATCCAAGCAGAGTTTGATGCTTTTGTGAAGACAGTTGAAGATGTCATGGCTGATGCAGAAATGGAGTCTGCGAGCGTTGACGCGGTTTTGCGGGACATTGCGGCGATGAAAACGATTGATCCTGTTCTTGTTCTTGCGCAACTAGTGGTCCTAATTTGCAGCAGCATGGTTCACGAAAACGCAGGAGCATCTGGGCGTACTGAAATACCGTATCACGCGACACGGCTGATCTATGCCATATGCTATCAAGAAACACATTTCGGAATTGAGGCTTACTATGGCCAAATCCTAGCGCCGTTTCTAAGGTGCCTACTCGGACGTCGGTTGGGGAGAGGGGATCATTGGCCTCGCGGCGACGTACTTGGAGACAGAGTGAGTGAGGGTGGCAATGTCGTCCAGCAGACAGACAAGCTCACCTGTGCGGTCAGTCGGGTCGCGACGGAAGAAGGCGCCGACGTGCGAGGGGAAAACGGTGGCGGACATGTCGGGCGGGGAAGGGAAGAGGACGTGTGTGGGCGGGTGGCTCATTGAGGTCGGGGCGCCAGCTCGGAAAGACTGGCGCTCAGTGAGGTGACGACGTGGGACATGGTGCGAGACGGAAAGTTGGGAAGGCTGCGGGAAAGGTGGAGAATGGGGGAAGGATGAGGTCTGTTGTGCTCCTTGATCTGAAAGTTTGTTTAAAGGTCGGGAATTCGAGGAGAGTTGTTGGTGGATGGATAGGTGATTGGAGGCTGCAGATGATCAACGTGGCTAGCGAATGGGACAAATACGCGGCCATGAGCGGCAGTATGAAGGTCGAACGGAACGGCTCTGGGAAGTTGTATGCAGAAGTGACGGATGTGCGCACTGCGCGTCCCGGATGCTGCCATGTCTTAACCTCCTCCTCCCTCATCCATTTGTCCCCACCGCAGCCGCCCGGCCCCCCCTTCCTCCCCCCCTACGGAACCCATCTTCGTTGCCGTGTTTTACTTTCTAAACTCTAAACTCACCCCCCCCCGCGGCACCGTCACCCTCTGCTCCACTGCCGCCCTACCGTTATCTGCGTTCAGTGCGCTGAGGTACACACATATAAGACCGCCATCTACTTGACGCATCTCTGCCACTGATCCAGCTTCCCGCCCATGTTCAATCTGAATTAGTCGGCAGCCCTTATGAAGGCAGAGTGAGGGGCTGCCGTCCCGTGTTGACTATCAGCTGAAGCCTCGTCCATGGTTGCAGCTCCCTTAAATCCACCCTCGACTGAATCATGCGTACTGCTTTGGTTGTATCTCAGTTAATGATAATGATTTTCATTGAAAGTGTAAGGATCAAGCTCTTCAAAGGTCATTGGATTGGAAATTGGAACATGACTCATGTCCCGGTCTGGCGTGTTTTTTACGTTCTTGATAGTCGCACAGGCCATGTTCTCTTTATTTCGTCAGAAGAAATGGTGCCCATACTATACCGCCAGACTTTGTCTCAGCTTCGCTCATGTTATTGTCTACAACTACCAATACTTTGTAGATCCCAAGATCGATGTTCTTATATCGAAGAACCTTGAACGAGAAAACATTCTAGACATCAGTCTGTCTGCAGCTTTCATGCTTAACCGCGTCCCTTTTGATGAAGGAGAGGGGGGAGAACTCTACGCCACTCTTGGAAAATGCTTTCCTCGATTGTTAGTCCGGCAACACAGATCGATCCTCTGTTTCGGCGTAAGTGTTGCGCCCCCTCTTCTTCAAGCAGAAATGCCAAAACCACCTCCTCCGCAAGGGTTTGCCACCTCGGAGTCTGAGTCTCAATGAAAGTACCATCAAAAGCACCACCACTACGACCGAACCCAGCCACCTCACCATCCCAATAATCATCAATCCCCCCTAGTTGCCCGCTTATCTCTAAATAGGTTATGTAACTCGCATAGACGTCCACATGTTGATCGGCAGTAGGAATTATGTCTTCGCCATTGCAGGAGGCCGCACTAGATCCGTCGCTCTCCTCGGTGTCAGAGACGGAGGCCAATTCCTCTGTGACCATTGGGACGGCAGCAGAATCTGTAGGAGGCCCCAAAATCACTTCCAACTCGGCAGCGAACGTAACTTTCTTCAAGTTTCCCATTTCTCAAAAAACAAAAGAGCCTGAGACGGTGGGCAAGGAGAAGATGTCGCGATCCGCGTTGTGTGGGGTTTTTGAGCACGCGACGACAAGTTGGCCGACAGATATGAAGACCAAGCGTATTCAATAGCACTTTCTTCGTCGATGAGAACCGAGGGACACGAAGTGCTAGGGCTGGCAGCAGTCCCCTGCGGGACGGAGGGTGCCTCGCATAAGACGGATGCGCCACGTAACCTTCCGTCTGCGTCGGAGCCGATGGCAGCGGGGCTGCGCCAGTGTGTACAGAGCATCGCTGGACGGATTGGATCACAGGAACTGATGCCGCATCGCCTCAACGAGGTGCAGTTTCAAATTACTCACCCCTCACCCACGGAAACATCGGAGATGCCGTGTCACAAGGGATTCGGGGAGATTACGGGGATTTGGACACTACGGTCGTGATACGATAGAAATGATGAGGGGGTTTGCTACTTCTCTGCTGAGCGGAAGGCAGGGAGAGATTAGCGGATTAGGGTTGGAAGGAAGGAAAAGGCTTTAGTTGATTTTTGTAATGTGGGATCATGCTGTCTTTGTCGTTGAATAATTTTTTTTCATGTTTCAGAGTGTGCAATGACGCACGTAGTGTCGGTATGGTTCGAAGTGAAAGTGCAGTTGAGGCTTTCGTCCCGCTGCAGTACGATCGAGATGACAGGATCCACATGAACGCCACCTGCATAGAGCATTGCGACTGAGACATGTGCAACAACCTATTTTGCGATTTTGGGAATGGGACATGAAATGGTCCTTACATACGATCTCGATCCTGAGCAAGTTGCCGACAGAGGGGGGTCTCAGATGGCGTGGAATAATTGTGGTTTTGGTTTTACCGGCATAAATTGATTTCGCGATCGTCTCGCCGCCGCTTGTTCCCAGCTTACGGTCCAACCTTTTTTTGTCACTGCGTCGTGAACACCTCCTCTGTCATGCATTAACCCTCACAGACGCCCCCCGTTCTTCCCAACTCCCTCCCTTCCTATTCTCTATCGGAAACTCTCTTCGAGTCAATACACTAGTTTTATCGCCGTCATCCGCCCTGCCTATCGCCTAACTCTCTCAATTGTGACATGCCGCGTCTTGAACACCTCCTCTGTCATGCATTAACCCTTACAGACGCCCCCCGTTCTCCCCAACTCCCTCCCTTTCTATTCTCTATCGGAAACTCTCTTCGAGTCAGTACACTCGTTCTAAGGACGATGGAATGTGCAGCCGGCAGCAGGGGGATGGGAATTTCAGTGGTGCAATGTAACAGACAGGAAGTGGAGGAGGGCTGGGCTTGGACTGAGGGACGGGGGGGGGAGGGAGGGGGAAAGAGGAGTCGGAAGGGTGTGAAATGTGGGAGACGAAGGGGCAAGCAAAACGTTTACGGGTGTCTGTCCCGACCTGCAGAAGGTCGGATGACTCTATGCGAAGAAACCAGGAGCATCATCTTCGTTTTCGACTAGGTCTATCGTCTCCTCCGTATCATCAGGGTTGGTTGTGACAGCGAGAGCTCTGATCAATGCCTTGGCAGTATCAAGGTAGTCGGTGTGGTCCAGGCCGATGTAGGTGGAACGGAGCTGGTCTACGGAGGTATTCATTTGCGTAGACAATGTATCCAGAAACGCTGCTTCATCCAGGTTGGGGAAGATTTTTTTCTCGCGATAACTGTGCATCATCATTGTTCCATAGCTAGATCTCAGCATCATAACCGTCATGTCAGCGAGGGTGGGTTCTGACATGCGGAGGAACGCCTGAAATGTCTTTGTGACTTGTGGGGTAATCAGACTATGTCCATTTTCGGTATGAATGAGTAGGGATTTGTGGACAAGGTCGGACTCATCCTTTTCAGCTTGGTCAATTATTGCAGGGCGGACAGTGGAGCAATGAAATCGGACGTATTTGAGAACATATGAAGGAAAAAGAACAAACGGCATTCGCAAGGATCGGCTTGTCTTCTCCTTGACCGTGCTCATTTCAATGAAACCCTGCTCCCGCGCTCTTTGCGTCATGTCTGTCAATTCGCTTGACGAAGGCAGTTGCAACTGCGTGTATACTTGGGGTCGTTGACCCCCGCCGGTCAACACAAGAAGGTTGATTAAATTCATGCACCACTTATTTTTGGTCCTACCTTCCCGGAAAACCGTGGTGACGGCAGCGGTCACCCCGTGGTCAACTGTGTGACTATCAAAAGATGCGAGAATAGAATCCAATGCATGTCGGATTTTTTGCTTGCAACGAGAAAAATCCTGTGGCATGAAAATTGCGGCCCGCGCTATGCGATCGTCTATGACGCGACGATCGGTAGCGCGTTGCCTTCCTAGCACTTTCTGAACATTGAAAATGGAACGGAGATGTATGCGGCTTCGTTCTGCTTCAGCAGCGTAGACAACGCTTCTTCCTTGAAAGTACAATTTGGCGTGCTCGGAAATTTTTTTCAAGTGAAAAGCTTTTGTCATGACAGTTGTACAGACAGCCCTGACGCGATAATGTGAAATGAGGAGATCTACTGTGTCCTTGTCGCATATTGCTTCGAATAGCTTCCCTGGCATCCATACCGATTCCACCTCCAAGACGTTACAAACCACACACAGCCGCAGCAGCTGCCCCGCCGCGATACAGAGCTGCTTGGAGGACCCATCGCTTCCTCCCCCCGAGATTTTTGGCTCGTATTCAATACGGTATATCTCTCTCAGATCGCTATTATTATCTTCACAAACAGAAATCCCCTTATACGCAGCGCGTCCTTGTCCGATTACGCCATGATCTTTCAAGGTTGCTTCTTCGCAAGAGAAGTAATCGGGGTGGTCCCGCAACAGATTATGAACGCTATGGCTCCAAGCCTCTTCCAATGAGAGGCCTGCAGTTACACGTATAGAGACCGCAGGACCCCCCACTCCCTGTTGACGTTGGGCAGATTTCGTACCAAGACGGCGTGTCGTGCGTCGTTGTATGATCTGGGCATGGTTCTTTCGAACCATGTCGAGATCATTGTTGGCCTTCGTAAATTGAGTTGGAGTCGCTTCACCACGGACATCGTCCATATCCATGTGTAATGACTGCCCGTCATCTTCGGAAATATCGGTGAAGGAGGGAGGGGCGCACGGCGAAACTGTAGCGGAAAAACTTGGGGCTGTACGTACTGGTGTGACTGGGGATACGAGTTTCCCCGCAGCAGCATCTGTCTTCTTCTTGCTTTTCGTCTTGCTTTTTTTGTCTTTTTGCGTTTGGAAGACTCTTTACCCGGGCCTGCACCCCTTTTTTTTGTCGTCGGATCCATTGTGCGACGGAAAGCTCTAGAGGATTTAGGGAGCACAGGAGGAAAGGAAACGGGACTACGATTCGCATATATATAGGGAAATGGCAATACACACTTGAGAAGTATCGTGGTTCCACGTGAAAAAACCGCGGCAAATTCAAATCAGAGTACAACAGTGTTGCGGGCCATGTGGGTATCCGTGTCTGTGTGTGTCGTCACGTGTTCGTTTTTGGGCCATTTCAGGATGTCGATTCTTTGATAAATCTGTTCTGGTCTCGAATGAGGTTTTCGGACAACGCGGATGAAATTGACGGAGGAAATGAGTCGTCGGATGGGGAAGGTGAAAATGGGCAATCTGGAGAAGACGTCGGGTGAAGCTGTCGATCAGAGTTTGCAAAGGTCGCAATTGCAAGTCGTACAGGGGGGGAGGGTGGGCAAGGGCATTCTGTCTGAAAAGTCGAAAGACGGAAGGTTGAAGAGGAGAGCGGACTTTGCAGGACGAGGTGGAGACGGAAGCAGTGAAGCTGCAGTGAAGCTGGTTCGGACAGCGTAGAAGAAGATGACGTGAGCGGCGAGGAGGGAGATGATTGCAGTGTAGTGTAGGGTCTTCAGTAGAATTCAAGAACCAGTCCCCGAAGCACGGCGAAGCCGCAAATGATTCATCCGACGAAAGCGGCAGTTCTAGTGAAGACAAAAATGAGGATGCCGCAGCGAACTTGAAGATGTCATTGTCGCTATCAACAGCCGTCGCAAAGTACATTTACAAGAAAGATACGAAGAGATCTCAGGACGGAGGAAATGTCAGCGAGGAGGACGAGTCTGATGTCGAAGGCTGTAGTCCAGAAGAAGATAATAATTTTTTTCTCACCAAAGCGGAGGAGAAGGCATGCCGAAACCGGGAACAAGAACGAATTGCTGTTCCCGACAAGCGTACTTGACGAGATAACACGTTTAATCCTGAATGCCGGGAAAAATTGGATCTCTAATAAAAAATTGTGTGGCCGCCCTAGACGGCAACGTGTCGGAACTGGCCAGTGCAATATAAGCGCTGGAGAATTGCAGAACGACGAGGACGACGACAGTGTGATAGACCGGAATTTGGAGGATGTTGAAACCGGACATGGTCATCGGGCGAAGGCACCTCCAGTAGTTTTCAAACGAAACTGGAGAAGAAAGCAACTCGGACGGTGACATTGATGATTTCGGTAGACGGAAAGTCCAGCAGAAAGAAGAGTTGAATACTGAATGAGATAAGCGAGACGGCTTCTCCGAGCGGGAAAAGAGAGGCGTAGACAACGAATAAAGTGTTCCGTTGAACTGACATACACGTTCCTTCAGAAGGGGATTAGGGGCTAGCTGCCGGATCGTGGTTGATTTCTTGCGACGCGGACTTTAAACACCGCCTGCTCCGTTGTTGCTAGCTTGCGATATGAGGAATACCTGCGTGTTGGCAATCTTTGTGTCGAGGCCAATGTAACCATTTCTGTTGCCGGCTTGGTCGCAATGAAGTTCCACAAAGTCATCTTAGCAACAATCGGTTCCCCAATACATATAAAATGGATCCTCCATATCTGGGAAATGTCCTTTGCTACTCTCCTGTACAGCAGTGATGCTAAAGATCCGGCATGCACGCCATCTGGTACAGCCTCAGCGCCCCTAAAAAAAAGTCGCCGAAGACTGGATCGCAGACACGGCCATGCCAGAGATGCCTTCCTTTTCCTTGATCTGTGCGAAAACGTTCGCATGAAGACGTAAGCCCCTTTCACTGTTACGCACCGTTTGCAAGCTCTCCTATACGATGGCGTACATCAAAAGTACGAGGCGGTGTCGCGGAAGAATTTGTGCATGCCTCAAGTTCATCGCCTCTGAAACGTTCTTCATATCCGTATTCAACCAATAGAAGCACTGTGCACCTCCCAATGCGGCGCCAACCATAAACACATCGAGGCGGGAATGTAGTGTCATCTCGACTGCTAATCTGAGAGTGAACGTTTGACGGAGCAGGGGTTGTCAGTGGGCATGAAAGGGGCTGGGGACTGGGGACTGCTGTTGCCGGGCTTGCCACAGGGTTCATCAAAAATGTGAGCAGAGTTTATACAGTAATACATATCCCTTTCTTGCAGAGGTTGAACATCACTGTCCGTTGTCACTACACAGGACAGCACCGTAGCACTTTTCAGAGTGGAAAATGTCCATCTTCAAACACCTTTAGCCATAACTTCTTTAAGATTGAATGGATGAAGATTTATGAGCACTGGACATAGTTTGAGTTCAGTTCCGAATGCCAAACGCTGGATATGAGAAGGAGATCTGTTCAGCTTCTACAGACGCGTACAGCAGTTAACGGGAGCCCCGTTTCGTTGTACTGGCTATTTTTTAAGTTACTCTTTCTCGCCAGAACTCAGTAAGAATGTATTATTTCCATTGAATTGAGAGTCATTCTCTGGATAACTGAGACAGTAACCAAGGTCATTACGCGACGCAGAATACCACAATCACGCTGCCGATCTATTTCAGGACAAGGGCAGACGATGTTGAACGATTACAGCGTCAAAACGTATGTGAATGCAAATGGGGATGTGAGCTTGCCTGGATAGGAGGTTTGTTGGCGTTGGTTGGCTTCACTGAGCCACCGTTAATGAGGGGAGTGGATTCAGCCTGTTCTAGGTTGACTTTGGGGGAGGGCCCTGCGCAAAGGGAAGTCCCGTAATCCGGCGGTGCGGAAACGTGATGATGACGTCATGCCCTGCAGTCTGCAGGGCATGACTCTGTATTGGGCGACCAATGATAAAAAGGGGATAAAATAGCAAAGAAAATATTTGAAATATACAAACACTGATCGCATTTGATTTGAAACATATAATTCATATTATGGTTTCATCGAACACGTCTTGTCGCGGGGGGCAGAAACGTGGTTATACAGTGTACAAAGAAAGACTGGCGTAGGGCGATCATTGAGAAAAGGGGATAAATTATCGAAGAAAAACAGTGGAAAAACATGAACAAAAACTGTACGCATGTGATTTAGGACGTACCGTATATTTTCATAATCAATTTGAATCCAACACGTCACACGCCGCCTGGAAACAAGATGACTACGTTGTGCTCTGTAGAGCATGACGTCCTTGTTACTAGAGAAAGTTTTGGAATAATAAAAATAATGGCAACATTATATTGGTATATATATCAAATATTTTTCAAAAATACTACACGAACAAAGGCTGTACGATTTTCATTGAGGGCATATATTTTCATCACCAATTCGAACATTACACGTCATCCCGCATTATAGAAACATGATTACTACGTCATGGTCATTCATTTACTGAACGCGGTTGTGCAGTCGTACTGCGTACTGTTGATGCTTTAAAATTTATTATCAAGGGATGAGCCACCGCCCTCAACGGACAATTAAAAAATTAAAAAACCCAGTTGGCATAAACTAGGCGCACTGCAAACAGAATACAAATCCTATTGTGGCGCCAATATGCCTATGCCCTTGCGTATTATTCGAAGGACTGGTTCATGCAGGAATTAAAAAAACAGAACTATCCCACACATACCAGCTGATATGAGTGAATGTATTAAATTATCAAACTAAATGTAAGAATCACAACAATTTCACTTCTTTTAACTTTACGATGTTACGGTAGAGGAATGTAGTTACAATTATAGAACTTTACGACAAAATATCTTGTATGAACGAATAAGATCCGCCATTTATGTAAAAGGTGTATCACGTTTGTTCAACATACGTGTAGGGGTTGAAGGAAGGGAAAATGTTCACACGCTACATACCACTACCCTGACGTAACATGGGGATTACATGTGCAGCATGAACTTGGAGGATTTGATCCACATTTTCCGGATGAGAAACTGCCATGGCTACGCATAAACGTGCCAACCAAGCACATTGTAACGTGATCTCAACTGGGAAGATGTATCCCTACCAAAGCTGCAGTAGGGTAAAAAGCCGCAAAGAAAGAACTTCCATGATACCCCTTAATACGTACGTGCAGAACACTCTCAAGTATAGTAGGAAATGCATGAACTGCAGCAAGGTGTATACCAACCCAACTAAAACCATCACTAATGTTTTGACAATCTGCAACGTACAATGTCATGCAGAGGCGTACTTTCTACAGCAATAACGTAGAACAACCACCGCAAGCACTTGAAAGCTGCCAAAATGCAGAGTCACGTCCATTGACACAGCCTGCAAGAAGTATAACAAATTTACCAGTGATTTAGGGCATTCAGCAGGTTTACGTGGTTTACCCAGTTTAGGTTGAGATTGGGTTTAGGTGGTTTACCAGGTTTAGGTTGAGATTGGGTTTAGGTGGTTTACCAGGTTTAGGTTGAGATTGGCTTTAGGTGGTTTACCAGGTTTAGGTTGAGATTGGCTTTAGGTGGTTTACCAGGTTTAGGTTGAGATTGGGTTTAGGGGATTAGGGATTTAGGGGATTAGGGGATATTTCCTTTTATAATATAGAGATTGGGATGATTAGGTGATTATGTGATTATGTGCTTAGGGGATTAGGGGTTTAGGGGTTTAGGGGATATTCGCTTATATACGTAATGACAAAAAACGTATCGTCCAGGCCTGATTCGACGTATGTGCGATTTTGGTACTGTCTACGGTATATGGCCCAAAACGTATCGTGCCGGGCGGTTTTAACGGCGACAGTTTTCTGGTGGGACGATACGTTTTAGGCCGATTTACACGGCGGCACCCCCATACGCGCTGTATTGGCAACATTGCTGTTGGGAATTTCTGACTAAAATTTTGCCGACGGCGGCGCACAGCCAATAAAATGTCAGTGCGCAAAATAGTTTTTGCCGTGTGCGATTAGAGGCGCATGAGCAATATTATTAACTTCATATTTTATCACGTACCGTGTCCCTCGTCTGGCAAGATTGTCAGATGCCCAAAACGTATCGTGCTGGGTGGGGCAATTACAGCAGGCAGATTTAGTGGCAGGGCCTTATACTGCACTGACGGCGTCGCAGTGCGCATGTACGAGTTACACAATAAGGCGGCGTAATTTATGTCCTGAACATCAAAGCTTTCTAAGTTATTTACTGCGCGAAATTGAAAAGCGCCGTATGCAGGTTTCGATGATCGTTGCCTCGACGACGCATTTTGGACGGGTGTGTCAGAGATTCGTTGGGGAGGGATGCGCGCACGATGCGTTCTGGAGAGGTGCGTCTAGGATGCGAGCTGAGGGGGTGCGAGAATGATGCGTTGGAAGGGGTGCCAGAATGCTACGTTAGAGAGGGGTGCGCTCGTGATGTGTTCTATAGGGGTGCGCTCATCATTCGTTTTAGAGGGATGCCAGAATGATACGTTCGAGAGGGGTGCGCCCACGACGCGTTCTAAGGGGGTGCCAGATTGATGCGTTCGGGAGGGGTGCGCCCATGATGCGGTCTAGAGGGGCGCGAGAACAATGCATTTTGGAAGGGTGCAAGAATGATACGTTCGGGACGGGTGCGCCCACGATGCGTTCTGAAGGGGTGCGAGAATGATACGTTCGAGAGGGGTGCGCCCATGATGCGTTCTGGAGGGGCGCGAGAACGATGCGTTTTGGAAGGGTGGGAGAATGATACTTTGGAGAGGGCTACTCGCAAGACGCGTCCTGCAAGGGGCCTGAACGGTGCGTTTGCATGTTTCTTTTCTGTTTCAGCTACTTCGGTAGTAGATGGCCGTTACGAAAGCACAAGTGTAAATTTTGTGGGGTTGTTTGTGTAGTGGAGAAACAGCAAAACGGCACAATTGGTGAGCATAGCAGTTGGATATGGCGCGACGTAGAAGATGTATAAATGAATGATTCAACAAAAACGGCGGGTAGTGATCGCACGGGCACATGGAAATGTGAGGATCGCTGTGACATGTGAATGGTTCCGTTTTCGAGAAGATTGAAGCTTTCTATCGTTGAGAGATTATTGAAAATGTGGTCCTAATACTGCAGTATGTGGATATCGAAAACTACTGGCAGTCCAGTTGGAGAAGACCTTGATGTATGGCCCAAGCCAGTGGGAGCCATATTGTCAGAGGCATATCGTCGTTATTCTCGTCAGCGGACTCTATGGATGCATCCGAGAAGATGACGGCTAAGTCCTTCTCAGTGACCCGGGCCGGGCGGTCACGGAGAACGGAGTTGAAGCGGCAAAGGATTTCGGAAGGGAACAGGTTTTCAGCGATCTGTTGCTGGAAAGACTTCATTCGCCAAAGGTTCCAGGCGAGTGATATCATAGGACGTAGATCGCAACGACCGTATTGGCCGAATGTGGGGTGAAGTGGTTGGCCAAGGCAGTGCGAGAGGCGGCAATCATAGCACTTGAGAGGGACTTTTCTTGGGACGGGGCAAGACGGGACGAAATGGGTCGTAGAGAAACAGGCATAGCAGCTTCTTTCCATGAATGGACAGTCATTCTGAGGATGTTCCGTACCGGAACGGCGGGGAGAAGCGTGGCATAAGAGACACGTCGTCTTGGTTAGGAAGAGGAATTGAGTTACTAAATGAACCGTGGATTCGGTGTCAATTGCCTGGAAGTGACTAAATGGCAACGATAGGGGAGGTGACGGGGAAGGCAAAGGGTTTGTGGGAACATTAGGTTGGGTTTGGCGCGCCATACTGGGAGAAGTTCGTAAGCTCTTGAATGAATTTCTTCCCGATGGTGGAAGTGATGCGGGCCGTTTGCCCGAAAGGACTTGCTTCAAAGATGGTGACGCCATCGGAAGTGACCGTGGACGGACTGGAAATGGTGCTTGCTGCATTGAAGGTGATGCTGAAGGCAGCAAGCGTTCACTTGATTGTTGTGGGGAGAAGCTAAGGATTCTTCGAACTGGAGGGGCTGGAGGGGGGTTGGTTGGAGCGGATTGCTCAAGCAAGAGAAGCATTTCATCGAAGTTGTGCTGCGTGGATGTGGTGGCTCCGATTTGGTTTTGCCGTTGAGGCTCGAGATGGTTTTGATTTTGATCTTGATGTGGAGGTGGCAACTGCGATTGCGATGGTGTGGTGGGAAGCGAATGTTGCTGAGACTGGGATTG